>NC_060887.1:7142492-7292492 GCF_014805685.1 Silurus meridionalis | reverse complement strand
TTATCTACTCATCTATCCATCCATCTATTAAACCACATTGCTTTAAATATCAGTTCTACAGTTAGAATATGAACATCTGCCTTGGTTTATCTGCTCAGATAAAACCAGGGTTCACATTAAACTAACGGCGAGGCTATATGGAGCCTTCCTTATCTACCATGTAAGAATTACGACCAGATGTAGGGCATCAGGAATGGATCGGGCAGATCCGGGGAGCAGAACGAGTCTAGACTAGATCACTGCTACCTCGGAAGTGACATGTCGTTTAAAGTGCAAGAAGGGGCAAAGCGTGAGAGCTAAAGGGTATAACAATCAGTCGAGTAAAAGGGCTTTGCAAGAGCAGACACGTAAGTGAATGTAGGGTTGCAGAATTCCGGGAATTGTTAAGTCTTAACTTTTCCCATGGAAAGTTTTTGGAACTTTACCAGAAATTTTCCACCCCTCTAAGTGAATTTTAGATAGTTTTGGGGCTTGTGAAGGAGGTGCAATTGACACATCCCTGCTTACCGAAGCACCCCCTAAAAGTGACCCCCTACAGATTTGCTGGATTCAAAAGACTTGACTCAACAAACGAGTTTCATCCTTGACTTTAACACGAATTTGAGAGCTCTGCCCCCTGCTGTAGCCTCCAATTAAAGTAATCAAGGTACCAACAAAGAGCCTGCATCTTTCAATAAAACCAAAACAGAATTCGAAGTATTAAACCAAAGAAATCAAACTCAGACGCAGGGATGAGATTTGTACCCACCCACAAGGATATCTGCTTTATTCTCATGTCTCCTGTCGACAGATGATGAATGTAGGTTTGTTTATTTCCCTCGCAGGTTGAAAAAGTGCACACTCCACCCGAGTCCTGTTCCTCATATCGGAGACTTCAAAGTGAGTCCAATGGTTTGATTTGCTCGATCTTAACGTTTTCGTTTGGCCCAAAAACTTCAGCTAGTTTTTTTTTCTCCCAACCCCGTTGTGATCCCATTGAACAGACAGGAAACGTTTGGGGGTATTTCTGTTCCGCTTGAATGTGCGAAAAACAGTATCTGGGGGTGTGAAACTGATTCTACAGCACCACTAAATATAACTTGAACTGTGTGTGTGTGTGTTGTCAGTGTTCGGCTGTGCTGCCGGAGAAAGTGGGTGAGCTGCTCCACAGAGAGGAGTCTCTACAGATTGACAGCTTGACCGAAGATCCGACTTCCACCCAGCACCAGACGAGTCACGCTGAAGAAAGCTCAGGTCACACCTCCTCGACTGGCTCTCCAAGCACGCTTCAGACGTCAGGGGGTTCAAAGGTCAGCCTCAGTAGCTGGATGCAGATGTTGATCTCGGCGGAGAAGGGAAGCGTTACGTACAGCAACGACTATTGTACGCTCTCACACACCATGAGCGAACACGCAATTAACACACACAGGAGCTAAACAGGGGACACACACACATTCTTAACAACCGCGGGCAAGCAGGAAATGCTAACACACACACACACACACACACACACACACACACACACAAACAGGTAGTAATTCTGATCAACCCTGGCCGCTCCAGAAGGAATAATTTCCTGAACATTCTCACCCACTGAAAAGAACTGTGAAAGGAATTTCAGACAATCAAATTCCTAGAGGAATTCCTAACGATCCCACCTGTTCCTAAAGTCATTTGGGACAATCTGGCTTTCTCTATAGACATTTTGGAATAATCCAGACTTTCCAAATCTGGACCACTGTCAAAACTGAAAAATCAGCATCCTCTCAAAAGAACAAAACAAAAAAACCCACCTCATCAATTGTTCAAAGAGCTGTGGACGGGAATTCTGGATCATTGCTTCACTTTCAAAGCAATTCCGAACTATCCCACATACTTCCATTGGAATTCTTAACAATCCCACCTGTTTATCAAGTAATTTTGGACCATCCGGCCTGCTCACCCTCAAAGACACAATCCAGACCAGTGCCAAAATAAAATTCTGACCAATCGCTCCAATTCCCAAGGAATTCCAAACCATCCCAACCTCTCCCAAAGGACTTCCTAACAATCCCACCTGTTGCTCAAGTAATTCTTGACAATCCCGGCCGCCCGCTCTCATAGATATAATCGAGACCTCCCAATCCAGACCACTCCCAAGTAATTCAGACCAATCATTAATATTCCTATTCCGAACCATCCCACCTGTTTGCAAAAGAATTCCAAACAATTCCACCAAAGTAATTTCAGACAGTCCAGGCTGCTCACTCTGAAAGACCTCCCAATCCCAAAAGTGATTCGGACCAAACTGCTCCAAAAAGGAATCCCGACACATCCCACCCACTCCCAAAGGAATTTGAACTCCCTTTTTTGCATGTACATATTTCTGTTGTAACGAAAACGAAACCCAGCGCGATCGGAATACAGCATTTGCCGAACACGAACGAACAGAATGACGTTGTTCCCGAGAGACTCGGATTAAAACCGGCTCAACTGCTAAGTTGTGTATAAGCTTTGTTTAAGGGCATCCGGGAAACACTGTAAATATAAATGTAAATAAAACTCCACTTCGTAGCACCAACATGGAGGTCAAATTCCATGTTTTTTGGAAGTCTAACAAAAAGTCGTCTAGCGTGAAGAGACGGTATCATCATTTTCCATCTAGCGTACGCTGCTTTGCTAATAGTCGTAGCTTGGAATTTCGCCGGGCAGAAAATCGGTGTAATCTGTTATTGCCAAAAGTATTGGGACACCTGCCTTTTCCCACCACCCATATACGTGCATCTTCACCTTTGGAGGTGGAGTAAAATCGATTAGAACGAGGAGACCCAAACCTGTTCCAGCTTCGTGAAGATCTGCTTTCCATGTGGTCGGAAGATGGAGCCTCAGTACCGGACTTTCTTTTCCAACGCTCCACAAATCTCCAAAAAAATCTAGTGGAACTTCTTCCCAGAAGAATGAAGCTCATCAAGCAACTAAGGATTTTGATAATCGATTAATCAAGACGATTATTTTTCTTTTTCCGATTATTCGGATAAAAACGATGCTATTTTTATGAGATGTTTCGCTTATTAGAACTGTATAAAACTTTTAATGGGGGTATTGGTGCATAAAAGTGTACTTCAAAAAAAATATGCAAAAGTCACGTGTTGATTTTTATCTTTAATTTAGAGATTTTAAAGCTTGTAGTAGCTGCTTATTGAGGAGTCAAATGGGGGATTTCACCTTTGAATAAATTCCCCCCCATGCTGAATTGTTCCTTTCTGTAAAAAAATTATAATAAACATCGTTTGAGTATAAAAAGTGAAGCAATTTGTGTCGATCCCAAACCTTTCTACTTCTGCTTTCCTGCACTTCCTCATTCCACCACTAGGTCTCGGTCTTCATTTCTATTTCTATCTGTCTCCCTGATCACTTCTGCAGTAGTTCCACAATCATCCAGCACCTTTTCCTCCTTCCACCATTTTATTCTTCTTTCAGTCCTCACTCTCCTCCTCTTTTTCACCTTCATCATCCGATGCTGTCTAGCTACACTGTCCCCCGCCAACACCTTACAGTCTCCAATCTCCTTCAGGTTGCATCTCCTACATAGAACATAGTCCACCTGTGTGCACCTTCCTCCACTCTTATACGTCACCCTATGATCCTCCTTCTTCTTAAAATAAGTGTTCACCACTGCCATTTCCATCCTTTTAGCAAAATCTACCACCATCTGCCCTTCCACATTCCTCTCCTTAAAGCCATACCTACCATCACCTCCTCATCACCTCTGTTCCCTTCACCCACATGCCCATTAAAGTCCTCAATCACCAATCTTTCATTCCTACACCTTCTACCACTTCATCTAACTCACTCCAGAATCTTTCCTTCTCCTCCATCTCACAGCCCACTTGTGGAGCATAGGCACTGATGACATTTATCATCACGTCTTCAAATTCCAGCTGCACGATCATCACCCTATCAGAAACTCTCTTCACCTCCATTACACTCTTACTGTACTCTTCCTTCAGAATCACCCCTACACCATTTCTCTTTCCATCCACACCATGATAGAACAGTTTAAACACCTCCAATGTTCCTGCTCTTACTCCCTTTCCACTTGGTCTCCTATATAACCCCCCACACACACACACACACACACACACACACACACGTTGTATATCTAAGACTTGTTAGATTGGGACGTTTGTTTTGTAGAAAGATCTTTATTAAACCAACAAAGGACGCAGGACACATGTTCCCATCGTTAACGAACGAACGATACACGCATACACAAAAAGAAAAAATAATAATAAAAAATAAATCTTGCTGAGGAGGAATTCCGAACCTACGATGTCTCCGATTTTTCCGGCGTGCAGAAGCGTCTCGCTTATTAAAGACGTTTTCTTTTACCTGTGTGATGGACAGAAGTGCGAGAAAGCGAGATGTTCCGCGCCGTTGCGTCCGAGGTTTCAGCGCTCGCACGTGGGAGGAAAAACAAAACAATGAGCAAAGGAGGGAAGTCTGGCGTTAAAATAAGAAGGAACTTTCGAACACACACACACACACACACACGCACACGCACACGCACTCGCGCACACACACACACGATGCGTACACAGAAAGTTCATTGTTTTCGTCCAGCCACTTAATGTTGACTGGAGAAAAAAAAAAAAGGAAATAAAGATGAGGTCCATTTCTGATTGGCCGATGATAAAGCGAGGCAGGGGGCTTTCCTGCTGGGGGAGGGGGGGGGGGGGATGGAGTCAAGAGGGCATGTTTGTGACATCACTACCAAGGGGGCGTGGCCTGCAGGGATGGGGTGGATGGGGCGGATGGCACAGACGTCACGTCAAGTCCTTTCAGTCCCAATGAGGAGAGGAGGAGGAGGAGAAAACGGAGGAAGAAGATGGAAAAATAAACGAGTGCTGAACACATTCGCTCCGAGCGATCCAGTCACGCCGTCTACGAGGGGGAGAACTTTTTGGCTTGTGCTCGGACTCTCTTCTCGTACTCCACTCTGTTTTGACTGGAAACGATAGAGAGAAAAAAAAAAAAAAGATTAGCGAGGGCCGAGACATGCATGGTGTGTGTGTGTGTGTGTGTGTGTGTGTGTGTGTGTCTCTCACCAATATATGGTATACGCCTCAGCCTGGGCCGGGTCCTGAATATTGGGCTCGTTTAAAAGCTCCTGGATCCCCAACAGAATCTGCAGAAGAACCAACAACAACAAAATGTCAAAATAAATGCATAATTAACAGTTGAGGTTTCACTGGAAGGTCATTGATCGCATCCCCCAGCCGCTCTGATACACTTGCGGTGCCGTAATGCCACTCGAACACAAATCTTGAGAAAGAATGCGGCCCCCCTTTTTTTTTTTTTTTTTTTTAGGTTTTTTCGGGTGAGATTCGGAGAATTCAGAGAAACCTGAACGTCAAAGGGCTCTGATCTCACCCCCTTCTGGACACACGAGAGAGAGTGAGCTGCAATGATACGCTCGCCTGCCGAAATCATCCGCATCTTTCATCTCGTACCAAAAAAACAAATGTGTGCATGGGGACATTTTAGAGCTCTGATCAGAAGGTCATGAGTTTAAATCCCCTCCTCAATGCTCCCCAACTCCTCGGCGTATAAATGAGAGGTCACTCGGGATAAGCGGCAAATCTAAAACGCTGCCTTTGTAAGAGACCGGTAGCTCACTGGTGGCCCTGCGATCGGAAGGTCTTGAGATCGAATCCCAGCACCAGTGAAACCCTTGAAATGATCGAAATGAGATGATGGGGTTTTTTTTGGGGGAGTGTTTGGTGGGTACGTTACCTGTTTGATCGTGATCGCGGGTCTCCAGTCTTTGTCCTCCTCTAAGATGGAGAGACACACCGTCCCCGACGGGTAGACGTTCGGATGAAACAGCGGCGGCTCGAATTTACCTGGCGAATGAACAAAACTATAGAAATGAAAGGTGGATATATTTCTGTCGGCGGAAAAATGCGATTCTGGGCCCGTTCGGGTTTCTGTGTGAACATGCGTGTGAGGGAACCTACACTTCGGAGGGGATGATGGGTAATCGTCTTTAAACAGCATCCTGAGCTTAAACAGGCCGCCTTCCCACGGAGTCTACGGGCGAAGCAGAGGAACATCAACCGGGGTCGCAACATAAAATCATTCTCAGAGTACCAGCTCGAGTCTTACCCCCTTCTTCCCGGGAATGGCGCACTCCCAATTCATCAGGTTCATCGTACCGTCTGGGTTTTTAGTCGGAACGGCGACGAAGCCCTGCAAAAAAGACGACGGCGGTGAGAACGCGACCGGCGTTTACGCCTCGTGTGTGTGCGTGCGGGACGGGAAAACACTCACGAAAGGGTGATCTTTCCTCCACGCTTTTCGCTCTTGCGCGAGTCGACTCAGAGCTATGCCAGACATGACGGCTGATCCTGCGGGTAAGGAGTCGTCTACGGGAAATCACAAACATAAATCCATTTCATTTGATGAATAAAACTCATTGCGGTGCAACAAACAAACTCAAGATCAAGCGAACGAGTCTTAACGAGCGATTCGTTTCGAAATCGATGCAAAAAAACAAACAAAACAGAATTGACGCTAAAAAATGCAATAGATCGGGTCACGTGACAGACGAATGAATCAATTTTAGCTGTACAATAAACTGCAGTGTCATTTGCATTATTAAAAATATAATTAAAGTCGGTGCATGTAGACTTATTGAGTGTGTGAGTGTGTGTGTGTGTGTGTGTGTGGTCGATTGCTTATTTTGAAAAAAAAGAATTAATAAAAAACACATTTTATTGTATTTCTGATCAAAAGGGAACGAAAAGAGTCGATTGTATTCTTAAAAGAACCGATTCACTAAAATGACTCGATCTCCTAATCGGCTGCTAATAAGGACCGAGTGCGCGATACTGCGCGTGCGCAAAGCGCGCACCCGCCCTCGCGCTCCTATGGCTAGCCAATAAACAAAATAGATATAAATATACGATGTGTGTATTCTTTTTATTATTAAAAAGGAGATTTAAAAAAAAAAAATTGAATTGGGTTATAAAATGTATTTTATAAACGCAATTTGGAGAGTCAAGCGCGGGTTTAGCGCGTGCTAACAAGCTAAGCTAAGGGTTATACTTCCTGTGAAGTGACTAGCCGCTACACACACACACACACACACACACACACACACACACACACAGAGAGAGAGAAACCCGGGTTATGATGATCATCCGTATTTACACTTCTCACACGTGTAACGTGCACGTTTATCATCTATAATATATCATAAATTGTATAATTATTATGAATGGTTATAACGCGGTTTTCCGCGCGAGCAGCTCCTCAGTGGCGGAGACGCCGCTCATGACCGCGCATTGGACAAAGGGGAAAAGCTGGACTTCCTTTTTTCACGCGAACGCGCATTCCCTTCTTTCAGCTCAACACACACACACACACACACACACACACACACATTAGAAAACAAATCATTTCACACGTTTGTTTATTACCTGCAACTGTTCGGGGTTTTATGGCGTGGTCGCTGGCTTACCTCGTGAACGCCAGGCCGCGTCGTGACTTTCTAGACACTTCTATTAGACCCGTGCTAAACCCGGGACAAAAAAAAAAAACAAGCCAAGTTTCCCTCCCGAAAAGACATCCGTTCTAAACCGGACTAAGTAGGACCCCAGAGTTTTAGACGCCTCTTCTAACGCCTGTGCAGAATAAACACTTAAAATAAAGGTTCCGATCCAAAACGTCATCGCTTTCATCCGAATTCAGATCCTGTAATCGCGTGTGGTTGTTAGATTTATTTTATAGGTTATATTTAAGCTAAAAGTCGATATTGTGAAGGTGATTTTCAGACAGGCATCTATTTGGACACCCCGCTATTTAAAGGGACCGCGTAGTCTGGGCTTAAAACGTTTCCAAACGCGCGCTAAGCGCAAATACGCGCTTCACGTGCTCGGGTTTTATTTTGGTTTATTCCGACACTGTAATGAAGTGAAATAAATGGTCGAAAAGCGACGTTTCATTCATACGATTTCATTCCTATACAGCCTTTTGGTGTCTGTGGGGACCGGAGCGTCTCTATGGCAACAGGCGATTAAAAGAAATTCTTGTGAATGCCGCACGAGGGCGCTGTAGGAGCGAAGATGGCGCATGAGGGAGGACGCGTACCACGTGACACCTATATGAGTGGGAATGGGGGAGGGGCTGAAATCTGATTGGATCTGTTAGAAAAAAAAAACTGATGTGGAAGGAAGAAAGAAGCACAACGAAACATCTGTTTGATCGTCAAATGCGTTTATTAATTTCAGGAGCGAGACTCAAAAAAAATAAAAAAATCAACCTACGTCCATTTATAATCCTGCTCCAAGTCCAAAAGTTTGCGGACACCCGAGCCAAAAGGCGGTAAAATCTACAGAGGGTTTAGAGCTCTAGAGCAGTTATGGAAGGAATCTCTTCATGGAGCTAGACTAGAAAAGTCGGGTGTCCCAATACTTTTGGACAAAGCGTGTGTGTGTGTTGGATATAGAAATAAATATGAGGAATATAGAAACGTTAGCGGGGCTTTTTCGTGTTCTCGCTGGAGGACGTTCCGTCGTCCGGAGGTTCTTCTCGGAGCGCAGACGATCACGGCGCAATTTTCGATCTCGAGCGTCTGTGACTTTTCGCTCCGTGTTTTATACTTCCGATTTGCTATTTTTCCTCATGGTTCCTCAAACCGAAAAAAGTACAAAGCGGTAGACGTCTCAAACCCTGGAAGCCTCATATCCGAGAACCTCGCTCCTGAAGGATCTACGATGGAAAAAAACAAAAAGCGCTCGTTAAATCGGAAGGGCGCCATTATTTATAAGCACGTCCCCGCACCAGCGTACCTTGGCTTTCACGCTCGGCGGGCTGGTGTTACCGCATGACTGGTTTTGAAGCTCCTTGGAAACGACGCACAGGAACTCGGCTTGGTCTTCACTGCCGTAGTTGTAGGAGGAGCCGATGCTTACTAGCTGTGCACACACACACACACACACACACACACACACACACAGCTGCATTACAGTTCCGACATGCTCGGACATGCCTCGGCGCACCCTTGTTGTTGCCAAGTCGCAAAAACAGGAACACGAGCATGCACCAACATGTTCATGCACACGCCAAACCGACGTGACACCTTTGGCGTTCCATAATCGACTCCTAGTCTAAAAACCAGGCCGGGATTCACACCAGGAAAAGTCCTGTGTATTCAGAGTAAAAATTGCAAGAAAAAAAAGTCGGAATTGCAAGAAATAAAGCCGGAATTGTGAGGGGAAAAAGAGTCGGAATTGCGAGAAATACAGTAAAAATCGCAAGAAAAAGAGTCGGAATTGCGAGAAATAAAGTCAAAATGCGAGGGAAAAAAAGACGGAATTGCAAGAAATAAAGCCGGAATTGTGAGGGAAAAAAAGTCGGAATTGCGAGAAATAAAGTCAAAATGCGAGAAAAAAAAATTGGGATTTGCGAAAAATAAAGTTGTAATTACGGGAAAAGAAGTCGGAAATTGTGATTAGGCAAACTTTATTTTTTAATGTTGCCGGAACGGTCATCAATGACGTAGACACGAACGAAACATATAACGAAAACCAGATCGATAAAAAAAAATCAGGACGACACGGCAACAGGAGCAAAACCGAGGGATACGCCTCTTGGCAGTGGGCGGGGCGAGTTTGACACGACTCCTCCCCCTTCACCTGGCAAGACACAATCAGGAGAAACATCTGTGTTCGCCCATAGACTACACTGACCAGCTGTAACGACCAATCAGAGCCCAGAATCACACGATCACATTTTTACCTGCTCAAACTTCCATCCATCCGACATGGTGGAGACCATCTGAGTGAGTTCCTCCTCCTGACACTGCAACACCCGGTACACATGCTTCAATGGAGTCTGGAGAGAAAGAGAAGAAGAAATAGTGTGTGTGTGTGTGTGTGTGTGTGTGTGTGTGTGTGTGTGTGTGTGTTTCCGTCCTCACTCACGTGCATGGATTTGGCTTCCCGCTCTGTGATCCTGTCCTTGATGAGTTTAATTAGCGACGTGATGTTGTAGAACTCCGCCTCCTCCAGAGCTCCTACATCAAAGAGAAAGATAGAGAGAGAGAGAGAGAGAGAGAGAGAGAGAGAGAGAGAGAGAGAACGGAAAACAAGGAAAGAAAGGAAGAAAGGATGAAGTGAGAGGGAATGATGAAGCATACACCATTCCCAATACACTTCTGAGATGTTGTTCCTCAAGATTTTGTGGAGATTTGTGGAGATGCGAGGCACTTGATTAAACACAGCTACAACCTAGCAACAACCTAGCAACCACTAACAATTATATAGCATCACCCTGGCAACCATGTGCAATACCGTCGAAACCACCTGGAACCCCGTCACAACCACCTAAAATACCAGAGCAACACCGTACAGGAACAGAGCACCCAAGTAAACATAGATATCACCTAGCAACAACCTAACAAGCACCAAAAGAATACCCTAGCAACCACCTGGAACACCATCACAACCACCTTCAATACTTTATCAACACCGTAGGACGCAAACACCTGAACGAAGCATAGCAACACCTAAAAGATAACAGCAACACAGTGGCAACCACCTCAAACAACATAGCAACCATCGAGCAACCTTCTGAAATAGCACAGCACCCACTTAGCAACACCATAGCAACCACCTAGCAACACCATAGCAACCACTTAAAATAACAGCAACCACCTGTAACACCATGTGCAAAACCCTAGCAACCACCTAGTACACCCAAGCAAACAACCGTGTGTGTGTGTGTGTGTGTGTGTGTGTGTGTGTGTGTGTGTGTGTGTTACCTTCTTCAGTCAGGTTTTTATTGAGGACCAGTTTGCCGTGTCTCAGGTAGTTCAGCACAGGGCCGAAGTACACCGGATCTCTGTCAATCAAATATGCACCCGACTCATCCTACACACACACACACACACACACACACACACACACACAAACTAAATGTGGTAGAAAATGGGGGGTTAAATATTAATGTGTGTGGAGTGTGTGTTCACGTCAGACCTCCAGCTCGCTCCTTAATAGCAGGGGGTTCATGAATAAAACACAGTGTGTGTGTGTGTGTGTGTGTGTGTGTGTGTGTGTGTGTGTGTGTGTGTGTGTGTAAGATCCAAATATGTAACATTCACACTCTGAAATACACTCAGTAGGCAAAAGTATTGGGACACCTCTAATCTACGCCCACTGTATCCTCAAACTCTCTCGCTGACCAGATGTGGAACCAGATGTGGTCTTCTCCTGTTGTAATCTTCAAGGTTCAACACGTTTCTGAGATGCTTTTCTGTTTACGGAAGAGCTCCTGTAAATCACTCTATCCTTCACGCCAGCGATGTTTTCGGTTTTACGCACCACACGGAGTGCGTGTGAACCAGACGTACGAGACGTAGACGAACCGACGTGCTGGTTTTCAATCTCCACAACGTGCGACAGCTGCCTCCTCCCTCCTTCCCTCCCTCGTTCCTTCCCTCGTTCCTTCCCTCGTTCCCTCTCTTCATGCCTGACTGGATCATTTCTAATCATGCAGAAGATAAAAGAGCTGTTTGTTTTCCGGCTCCCGTGGGGACGTCGACGTCCAGGCGACACTGTTTGTGCGAAACTTAACGTCGATATGGAAATAACGTTCGCGTGATGTCACTCAAGGGGGTGTGGTCAGGTTTAAATCAGTTATCATTGTGCTCACCTACACCTTTTACTGCCAAAAGTATGTGGACACCCGACTGTAAAATCTCGTTCCAAAGGTTTTTCTGTTCCATAAGTACAATTTTGTAGAGAGCTCTATAGCAGATCTTTCACATCTTCCAACCCCATGGAAAGCATATCTTCATGGAGCTGATTTTGCCCAGAAATGTCCTCCTGGAACACGTTTGGGGTCTTTAAGTTCAGGTGACATCTGCCCAGTCACTGCACCTTAATCCTATTGATCTGCTCTGGGATGAACTGAATCACTCCAACTGTGTAGAGAAAGGAACTGTCCAGGTGCTGAAAGTGTGGAAAGCTCTTCTTCATGAAGATTTTTCAATGGAAATAAAGTTCTGGATATTTATAGATTTGTGTCTCTCAAAAACCAAGTGACTCATTTCGTGTGTGTGTGTGTGTGTGTGTGTGTGTGTGTGTGTGTATACGCAGTGGTCCACGTTGTGCGTTACCTTGTCAGAGTGGAGCTCGGGATCCTCCTGGCACAGCCGGTACAGGAAAGACTTGGGCTCCCGGCACAGAGTTTGCGTGGTTGTGAGAAAGTAAGTGCCCCCCACGTTCAGTCTGACCCACCGTGACGAGCCGGTCAGCATGCACGCGGGCGAACCCGAACCCGGACCCGCGCTCGTACCTGGACTCGGACCCGCAGCGGTGTCCATCACTGTGTCTTTCTGCGCGCGCGCAAACTAGACCGTCCGATCTGATCCGATCTGTATCACATGAGTTTGGGAAATAAAAGTGGGCGAAAAAGTGCCAAACTTACGGGGTTGAAGAGGAGCCCATGCCTGGTGCGCGGATCTCCACACTAGAACGAGTGACAACACACACACACGTGAGCGCGCTTTACCTGGCGGGGTTGCCAGATCGGACAAAATCCCCATCTCACTAGAGGGAGCTCTGTTAAAGGAGACTAGTTCTGAAGGCCACTTTTTAAAAAAACACACACACACACACACAGCTATAAAGATGATGAGTAGGCATTTAGCACTCCGAGAACTTCTCTAAGCTGAATATGAAGACGAGGTGGTGAGAAACCTGGGCCAAGTCCAAGACTAAAGTCTAGGGTTACCAGTGGAAAGGTGATGCAGGTGGATCCAAGTCCAAGATCAACCCTGCAAAAAAATGTCAGATGGTACTGGTGACCAGATCACGAGTCTGAAGATGATTTTCCTTCTGTGGTGCAACGGATGATGCATTCTATGAACTATGAGACCTATGTGGGGATTTCATTCTGGCTGCACCCCAGGCCTCCTCACCTACATCAGTAACCTGACTTCAACTAATAATCAGCACAAAATCTTGTGGAACATCTTCCCAGAAGAGTGGAGGGCCACGTGTCCACACACGGTTGACCGTACAGTGCATCTTGCTTTGCAAAACAGGAATCTTTGAAGGACATGTGTACGGTTAAGAAAGAAACTGTAGAGCCGCCTGGTCCCTCATGAGATCTCTCTCGTCGCTTATCAATAACTTTTGACCCTTTTCGACATCCATGACCTGCATCACCTTAAAGTCTATTGGGCTTCATGTTTGCCATATATGGTTATTTGGGGGCGTTTTTTATGCAAATTAGTGTGAAAATGGCCAAGTTGATGCATGTATTGTGTGTGTGTGTGTGTGTGTGTGTGTGTGTGTACACAAACTCTTTTACAAAAAAGACAGGAGGCGGAGTCTCTGTCGGCCTAAACCCCTACATGCTTTATTTCAGTTCTAGGTGGTGTCGAGCTCGAGAGCTGGACGAGGAAGAATACACACAGCGCCGAACGCAAACGCACGCTCCGCCCACATGAGTTCACACGCTCTCACACACACACACGTACACGTTACACGTACACTCGCTCACGTGTGGACCGAGCCTGTGAATGGCAAAGGCTTTAAATTATCAGAATATGAGTCGATCACTGAGCAAATAGAAAATGTTTATGATATAGTAAAGAAGGAAAAAAAAAATGAACGAACGAACGAACGGGGAAAAAGAACTGAACCGAAAAAAGAAAGAAAAAGCTGTAAAATATCATAGTTTACAATAATTCTTCACATTCAAAAGGCTTTACATTTCGAAATAAAGAAAAGAAGAAGAAAAAAAAAACACAGCAAAGGCCCTCGAACGTGACTTCGATCCAAATATGATTCTCATATATTAGAATTTAAATAACACACAGGAGCCTGGGGCCCCCGAACGGAGCCTGGGGCCCCCCCGAACGGAGCCTGGGGCCCCCCCCGAAAGGAGCCGGTGGCCCCCTGATAACCTTATACAAGAATAAAAATACAAAAACCCGGATCCAAGAGTCGCCTCGCTGCGCTGCGCTCGCCTCCAAGGTCAATATTACATCAACTATACATCACAGTCATCAGTTACCAACCAGGAAGAAGACACACACACACACACACACACACACACACACACACACACACCCCTGCTCATGTCTCCACTCAGAAACACACACAGTCCCATTGCGAAGGATTCGAAAGGAAACACAAAACAGAAAATCAGTCGTGTGGTTGGCTGATGGAGATGAAGGAGGATGAGGATGCAGATGAAGAAGGTGGTGATGATGATGATGATGATGATGAATATACCCTCAGGAGAACTCCATTACCCAGAATTCTACATTGAGGTGATGATTGCAATGGTCTTTTTCTTGGGGAGAAAACAAAAAACAAAAAGACACACACACACACCAAATCCTCCAATCAGATCAGCTAGACCAGCTACTGCGGCCAATCAGGGCAAAGGACCCGCCTTAACTCTATACGCAGACCAATCGGACAGACCCCCCCACCGGACAGAGAGCCGAACAGTGGAGGTGTGTCCTGTTCTGTGATTGGTTGAAAGGGTGATGGAGGAGGGGAGGGGGAGGGAAAGGGGTGTGGCCATATGGGGGTGATTGGTGGATCCTATACGCTGGGGTTCTGGTGTTTGTGGTAGATCTTCCTCCACACTTCTTGTATCTTCTTGCACCATTTGTCAGCGTTGCCGCTCGGGTCCATCAGGTAGTAGGTCCGGTTTGGCTGAAACGAGTCGGAACGAGCGTGAGTACGAGGTCGAGTCAAGGTCATAGGGCGTTCTGGGTAACGAGAAAAAAAAGTGTGTGTGTGTGTTTACCGTGTGAACGAAGAAGGTTTTGAAGTTCTTGGCTTCGGGCCGCAGCTCTGGTGACCAGGGAATCTCCCCTTTCAGGACCTTATTCACCGGATCTACGTAATACAGGTGAGGACCTTCGGTCAGGAGCAGCTGCCTGCGGCGTGCAAACAGACCCTACACACACACACACACACACACACACCTCAGTAACACTACACACACTCTTTCAGATCACAGACGCAGGTGTGTACTTACCTTGCGCTTGTCCACTGGACCCATCTTCAGGATGAGGTTGTTCTCCACAAACTGGTGCCTGCAAAACACCACCAATGAGATACTGCCAAAATCTCCAGTGTACACGCTGTGTGTGTGTGTGTGTGTGTGTGTGTGTGTGTGTACCAGGGGTTTGCGGCACTTTGTTTGTCCAGCAGGAGGCGCTTCTCCTCTTCGCTGAACTGCAGGTCCAGCTCCATGCTGTTGCTGTCCAGCTCGTGGACGTGGATGAACTGATCCACGCTGGGGGCGGGGTTACACACAGGAAGTGGACTTTCTGACGGCTCGGCCAATGAGGGCGAGGGGCCGGGCTGCGTCACCTGCATACTGCTGAACTGACTTAGGAGATCGTCATACTGAGAGAGAGAGAGAGAAAAGAAAGAATAAAAGGAGAGATAAAAGAAAGAAAAAAGAGAGGGACAAGAGAAAGAAAGAAAAAAGATAGAAAGAAAGAGGAAACATTTTGTAACAATGTTTAGGAGTTCATGAGTCTGGGTTTACGATTGATGTGTGTGTGTGTGTGTGTGTGTGTGTGTGTGTGTGTTTACATTCCCATAGCAGTCCTCATCATCCTCGGACATGGCAGGCAGGTAGGGGGTGAGTTTGGGCGGAGTCTGCAGGTGTAAGTCGTCCCAGCCAATCGACTCGAAGAAAGGGTGGGATTTCAGCGGCTCGTACCCGCCCATTTCCTCACAGCCAATCCGCTTGCAAGGATCCAACAACTGAAAAAAAACAATACAAAACAGTCACACTTCATCCTTTTTTATTTATTTATTTATTTATTTCGATCCTCTCACCAGAAGTTGCTCCACTAAATTCTTGGCTTTGGGGAAGAACTTCTCAGGAAACTCGTACTCTAATTTAATAATCTTCTGGAATATGAGATACTCGTTTCTGCAGGAGGAAAGAAGATCGAGAACATGTGAAAACGGACTTATCAAAAAAACCCTTAATAATACAGAGGTGTACATCTCTCACGCTGATGTTCAGCACTAGAAGTGGACAGCGCACACTCACCCCGCTCTGAACGGTGGTAACCCGGCAACCAGCTGGTAGATGATGCAGCCTAACGCCCAGAGATCCGAGCTGCGGGAACAAGCGGAGAGTTAGCGCGCGAATGGCGTGAAAGCGTCAGCGGGGCCGCTTGAACGGCGCACTTACCTCTTACAGGCCGATTTCTCTGTCAGTAACTCCGGGGAGACGTACTGAGCCGTACCGACAAACGAGTTCGCCCGAGCTGGAACAAGAGAGAGAAAAAAAAAACGTCAATCAAGACACATACATTTCCAACACGGAAACGTGTGTGGATTCTCGATGCGATGTATGTGAGGGCCGCTTCTTTTGTGTCCCTGCAACAGTAATTGGATAAATATATAGCTGATTTTGGGGCATTAGCACCCCCTGGTGGCTGAATGAAATTTTAAGCTTAATAAATCTCCACAAAATCCAGAGGAACATCATCCCAGAGGAACGGAGCTTATTGTAGGTAAATAATGGACCCTTATTTGCTTGAATTGAGAGTATTGTGTGTGTGTGTGTGTGTGTGTGTGTGTGTGTCTTACCCTGCCTACTTTCAGAAGAAAGCTGTTTGGCCGTGCCGAAGTCTGTGATCTGAATGTGCATGTCTTCACTGAGCAAAATGTTCTCCGGCTTCAGATCTCTGCAAACACACATACACACACATGTGAAACCCTGTTTACACACACACACACACACACACACACACACACACACACACACACACACACTACTACTGACTCGTGATCCTGACCTGTGGATGATGCCCTTCCGGTGGAGGTACTCGAGCGCGCAGACGATCTCGGCCGAGTAGAAGCGCGTGCACGTCTCATCGAAGGAGCCGATCTTGCGGATGTACTTCAGGAGCTCGCCGTTCTTCGCGTAGCTCAGCCCGAAATCTGTTCACGCGCTCAGGAACGTGCGAGGCGTGAGTTAGAGCTCGAGGGGTTTTGACCCTTTTCTCTCTCCGGACGCGTTCGGGAATAGAGTTTAATCCATGAAGCCAATCAGAATCGAGAGGTTTCCATGGGAATAAACTGGGAATTTACAAAAAATGCATGTCAGCATATAACAGGGAAATTTAATTTAGTTTAAAAAAAAAAAAAGCAGAGTTTAATTTTCCAAGTTTCCAACTCCCAGTTCTCCAATTTCCCATGGAAAGTTTTCAGAAATTGTGCAACGTTAGTGAAGAAACCCAGAGGAACCACGGAGAAGAACGTGGCCTGAAGATCAAATGTGGCCAAATTCTTTTTTTTTTTTTCTGTGTGTGTGTGTGTGTGTGTGTGTGTGTGAGGCATCAAGGATACACAGCTTCTCCTCGTCCTGGAAAGTGAAGTACAGCTTGACGAAGAACGGGTGATCCAGGATGGACATCACATCCCTCTCTCGCTTCACGTACTGCGCCTTGTTCTCCTTCATGATGTGGCGCTTCTCCAGGATCTTTACTACACACACACACACACACACACACACACACACTATAAAGGCTCAGTTCTGCATATGTAGAAAATATTGTTCATGTGAGGGGGCGGGACTTAATGGATCCCTAGCTCCACCCATGAAAAACAATGCGCATGTGAGGGGGTGGAGCTTAAATGGGGCTTCTAACAAATTGGAGAACATCATGCAGGGGGGAAGAATTCCTTACTTGCGTATTCCTTCCCCGTTGAGTGCTCTTTCGCCAGGACGACCTACGACAAAGCAAAAAAAAGGAAAATTAGAATGGCCATTTCATTCCTTTATCCATCCGTCCGGATGAGTCAGTACCTGTATCATGTGACAGGAAGTCATGTGACTGAGTTTTGATCAATCGGCACAATACACTAACATGTGTGTGTGTGTGTGATTGGGACGTACCGTGGAGAAGGAGCCCTCGCCCAGGATTTTGCCGAATTTGAAATCCTCGGGTCTCTTCTTGCGGGGCGGAGTCGGCTGAGGGGGCGGGGCCTGGCCCTCCATGCTGCTGCCGTGGCGATGGGGTGCTTCCTGCTGACCTCTTACCATGGACTGGCACGGACAGAGACCAGAGGAGTGGAGGGGTACGACATCATACTGCACAAACAAACAAAACAAAACAATCGATCAAAGTGTTCAACACACAAAACGAATCGCAGACCGAACGAGACTCGCGCTTCCCTGCAAACTTCCAACCGACCACTAGGGGCCGCCAAAACCCCGATCGTCCTCCCCGTACCGTCGCACGCTTTATTCCTGTTATGCCACAGCGGATGTTTTTTCTGTCTATCTCTCTGTCGCGTTGTCAAAAGCATTGGGACTGTTTTTTTTTTTAAATCACTCGTAAGTGTTTCTTCTCCAAAATGTTTTCCACAAAGCTGAAGGAACTCAGCATCTCTGGATGCGTTCGCGTGAAATTTTACTCGTCACCTCAACAACATTCTTATAGTGGGGTGTCCACAAACTTTTGGCCACAGCGTATTTTATCCCCACAGTTCAATCCTCAATCACCACGTGCACAGGGAGTCAGATTTCTTAATGAAAACCTGTGTGTGTGTTGCTGACGGATAAAAGGAAGGAGTCTCCAGTGCGTTACTGATCGGAAGCTTGGAAGCTGAAGTCCCAGAGTACCTCCAGATTTCTTCTGTTGGGCCCCTTTATCCCTGTCTGCTGAAACATGTCTGACCACGTCAGTGTGCGGTGGTGTGGGGGCGACATGGACACGACGACATTCTCCTAAACAGAACCATGTCCAATAACACATCAGGACATGTCCCTCTGCATCACCATGATCGTGAGGCGTGTTCTCACTCTCACACACACACACACACACACACACACACACACACACACAGAGAGAGCAGGAGTGAAACATGACATGATGTGCACTTCAAGTTAAAAGTCCATTCAGTAGAAACAGGCCTCACTACCAACTCACCAACCAGCTGACTAACAATAAAACTAACCAACTAACCACAGAACTATTCAACATTCGATTAACCGATCAACAAACTAACCAACACACAAACCGGCCAACTAAATAACGCTGTGTGTGTGTGTGTGTGTGTGTGTGTGTGTGTGTGTGTCAGTGAGGCTGATCTGCTCCAGTCAGCACGGGTTAAGGCGTGAACACTAAACACCTGATATGACCTGAAAGTTGGAGCTCCAGACTCTCCACCCGGCAGCGCTTCACCTTCCCATAGATCTGAACTGTGCCTAGCATAGCATAGCATAGCATAGCATAGCTAGCTGCCGCAATTAGCCAGCGCCTATCCTAGCCTAGCCTAGCCGTCCCAAACCCAAAAATTACCCGACAGCCGCTTCCTCCAAACTGCAGTAAAGTGATAAATATGACGCTCTCGGGGACTCTGGTGTTTCCCCGTCCACGGTGAAGAGACACTCCTGTCCCCGCAGCAACACGGCTACAAGATGCTAACTGTTATGCTAAAGCTGTTAGCTAGGATTGTCTTTTGCGCCCGTTTTCCGCCCTGGCCGCGCTTCCCATCTCAGGCCTCGGTGCGACACGAGCTGTCCTCTGATTGGCTGGCAAACCGGAAGCGCGTCAAGAAACCGACTAATCGCGGAGCTCGAATACCGGAATACGGGTGGCCCAGAGCACGGCTGTCTAGCCTCCTCCTCCTCCTCCTGCCGCGGCGGTTGAACCGAAGCCTCCCCACACCCGGATCCCCTCCACCGCCGCGGGGGAAACGCTGCGGTACGCGCGCGACAGATTGTCCCGCGGCCTCGAGCCCCGTCCCGTATCGCTACCCCGACACTCACCATGTGACTGGTGGCTCTTGCCATGGACGCGCTCGGCCACGCTTTAATACGGATTAAATAATCACGGAGCCCGCAGTCATGGCCGCCTTGCGCCGCGCGGCTCACCGCCGTGACGTCACTCCACAACAACGCCGCCGCAGTCACGGAGTCGCGGGGACGCGCTCGGGATCGCGGGAGCGCGCGCCCTCTGCCGGGGATTTGGCGAAAGTAAATAAAAGACCGATATCGCGATACAGGACCGATATCGAGCTACCGTTCTAATAAAACACTGAAGACGTGATGAGAGAGAGAGAGAGAGAGAGAGAGAGAGAACTTACAAGGAACGTGGAACGTTCTGAGATGTCCTACAACTTCAAACGGATGATGCTTTGAAAAACTAATCAACACTGAGACACTTCCAGGACAGATATTTATTCAGAAACATAAAATAATCACATGACCGTGTGTGTGTGTGTGTGTGTGTGTGTGTGTGAAGAAGCTGGCAGTAATGTCCTCATACACTTTGGACCAACACGTTTTTTTTTTCCTCCCTCATTCGTCACGTCTTCTTTTCATCTTCACTTCCTTCCTCTTCGACGTTCTCCTTCTCCTTTATCTCCACCTCATCATCATCTTCCTCCTCGGACGTTTCTTCCTCTTCGCTTTCAGTCACTTCCTCCTCCAGCCTGCAGTGCAAAACACGTTATTCGTGTGTGTGTGTGTGTGTGTGTGTGTGTGTGTGCGTGTGCGTGTCTTCGTACCTGAGTGGCCTGTTGAGGTTCATACACTCCCTCCCTGAATCCACATCGAAAGGATCTGTCACACACACACACACACACACACACACACACACACACACACAATCATCATACACCGTTTCATGAAACACAAGTAACGTTAAAAGGTCACGTGACGTACCGAGCTCCTCCTCCTCAGGGGGCGGGGCGGTGAAATACTCCTTCTCCACCGTGAGCAGTTCCTCCTCCGACCTGCAGGTGGCGTAGCGCTCCAGCAGGGTCTTATTGAGCTCGAGAAACCCCAAACCCCATTTAAACTTCTTCAGCAGGAGCTCAGCGAGATCTCGGAGACCTAACACACACACACACACACAGTGTATCAGAGTCTGGATCTTCATCCTCTGTTCCTCTGAACGTTCCTCAGGTGATTACCTACGATGCAGAGGGTGGCAGCGTACGCCTCCACGCAGCTCAGCTTACACGGCTTGCCGTAGTTCACCGGATTCGCCGCTACCAAATACGGCAGCAGCCGCGGGTGGGAGCCGATCATCTTGCTGAAGGGCGTGTCCTCCAGCCTCGCCCACGAGCAGTCAATCACCGCGACTCCACAAGCCGCGACCGTCTCCCTGATAAGCACAGAGCAGGATAGATTAAAACGGAAAGTGGGCGGGATCTCTGGCGGGGCGGGGCGGGGGCGGAGCTCACCTGTCGGCAGGTGTGACGTATCTGGTGGCCATGGGGCTGAGGACCAGGCCGCTGAAGCGCTGGTTCAGGCGCAGGCAGCGCACCAGGCCTTTCCGTGCCAGCTTGCGTCCGGTGCAGCGCTTCGGGTCGCAGTGACCCAGTTCCCACATGGCCAGAGGACACGGCAACTTCACACACTCCGACGCTCCGTCATTGACCTCTGCACCTTCACCGCCTGAAACACACACACACACACACACACACACACGCACACCTGTAAGACAGATGATCAGCACAGCAAACAAGAACAATCATATTTAAAAAAAGACAGATATCGTTGTAAATACAGCAAACGTTGGTATCGCGACAGATATCATGAGACGATAGCAAAACAGTAATCACAAAAAATAAATATAAAAAAAAAGCCCGATATTGTAAAATAATCGCAAGAACCGATATCGCGGTATTAATCGTATCGATATATCACGCCGACCCTTTACAGGTATCCAGTCTCCTATATAAAGGCCCACCTTCCGCCCTGTCCTGCAGTTCCTCAGGGAAAGCTCCCAGCCCCTTCCCCTTCATCCGGTGCCGCTTGTCTTTGCCCCTGCCGGTGTGTCTCTCGGTCTGAAACGGCTTTTTGCGCCCCATCGCTAATACACTCACTTCCCGAGGCAGTTGCCGCTGACTAGCATGCTAACACCGCTACCAGGCGCGCAGTCAAGCCCCGGATGTGATCCATCGTTCTGATTGGTCTACAAAATCGACGGGTCTTTTTCTATGCAGCGTTCAATCTAAAGCGCAACCCGATGCTTCCTTCACGTGCTCGCGGATTTCAAAAGGTTTTCGAGTTGCACACAATCCCAAAAAAAGATTAACTATTATATAAAACAGTTTTGGATTCACGCGTGTTTTTTTTGTTACTTGTTTTGAATTTGTTTTCTGGCTTGTTTTTGTGTCATCGAATTTCAATAGTCGACTGTAGCAATTTTTTTTTAAAGTAAATAAAAAACGAACAGCCTTCAGTTCATCCTTATATCATTCACGCGCACAAAATAATTCACTTCAGTTTCAACTCCAGTAAAAATTCCAGTAAAAACAAACAACCCCCTCTTTTTTTTCGCTTTATTCGAATTAAACTCGACAACAGAGCCGAACGCGTCCCTACAGTGAACGCACCCCGGGAGTCACGTGATCAGAACCGCAGAAAACAATGCGGAAGTGTTGATAATCATGTCGATGTTTACATTAATAAAAGACATTCCGTGCAGATATGAGTCGTGTCTTCATTCCGCCCGTGTGTTTGCCCATGTTGGCCTTCATCGGTAAGTCTTAAATAAGATAATGACACGTGTGATTGTGTTTATTATGGTCTATCATGTGGTGTCGTCATAACAACACTGTGTTCCAGTGGCGCAGGTTCTGGGTGGGAAGATGAAAATCGTAGAGGAACCGAATACATTTGGGTAAGTAGAAGAGCACTGTAATATCCAGACAGAAAAGGTTTACAGAAGCGTGTCTGTCACGTGACCAGATATTGATTGGAATACAAGTGAAGACCACGTCTCCAAAACCATTAATCCGGTCCATAAATTCGGGTAAATCTGGACCTAAGATCTGCTGAGATGATCAGGAGAAACCCCTCCTTGCCCTTCACATCACTCTCTATTCTGAAACATTGGGATCGACTTTCTTAGATCTTTCAGGACCATAAGTAGGAGGCGACTCGAGAACTCTCCAGCTCCTATTAAACATCACTCAAGTCCAGATCTTTGTTCTCAGCACATCTGGATTGCGCCCTGTGGTCATGTTGAGTATTACAGGTTTGTCCGGAACAACCGGTCACGTGTAAATCGTGCATCTTGTTCTTTTCCCCACTCAGGTTGAATAATCACTTGCTGGTGCAGGGCAGCCGTCTGCAGGCCCGGGTCGCCCCGTCGCCCGTCGCCGGACCTCGTCATCTACATCACCTGGCGGGAACCTGCTTCCACTTCACCGAGTCCACGTCAGTATCGTAGGTCCTCGATGAAACCCTGCGTAGGATCGCAGCGGGATTCACGTGTGGTTTTTTTTCTTTTCTTTTCGTTCGAACGTCACAGGTACAAGTACGACTTCTGTCCGTTTCATAACGTCACGCAGCACGAGCAGAGCTACAGGTGGAACGCCTACAGCGGAATACTGGGGTGGGTTCGCATACACGTGCACTCGCGCACACACACACACACACACACACGTGAAGGGAAAATAAAAATCAGACTTGGTTCCTCTGTGTGCAGGATCTGGCAGGAGTGGGAGATCGAGAACAACACCTTCACAGCAATGTGGATGCGAGAAGGAGACGCCTGTGGGAAAAAGAAAAGGCAAACCAAGGTGTGTGTGTGTGTGTGTATGTGTGTGTGTGTGTGTGTGTGTGTGTGTGAATACAAATCTTTTGAAAGAATGTAAAACCCACATGAGCACGTTCTCTTTCAGGTCCTCTTCACGTGTGGGAACAGCAGCAGGCTGGCCCGGGTGTCCGAACCCGAAACGTGCGTGTACTTCCTGAGCTTCGAGACGCCACTCGTTTGCCACGTGCACGCCCTCCTGGGTAAACGTGACCTTTTTAAAATATATATATATTCTATCAAAAGTTACTGATGTGTGTGAACAAGCACGTGTGGGTGGAAAAACCAAGTGTCCATATACTTTTGAGCCATGCATGTTACACGGTGAGAAAATAAGCGTGTGTGTGTGTGTGTGTGTGTGTGTGTGTGTGTCGCAGTGTATCCTGCGTTGAGCGAAAAACTGCAGAAAGAATGGGACGAGATCGAACAGGCGCGATACGAGGAGCTCATCACCGAACAGGTCAACACACACTCACACACACACACACACACACACACACGCACACACACACTACTCATATATTGACGTGTCTCTGTCCCGGGGTTTTCAGGGCTACAAGAAGATGCTGAGGGACGTGTTTGAGGAGGCGGGGTTTCTGAAACGAGCGACTCCGCCCCCAAAAAAGGAGCAACAGACATCAAGCGACAAACACCTGAATCTGGACCAGTGCACTAAGGTAGAAACGTGTGTGTGTGTGTGTGTGTGTGTGTGTGTGTGTGTGTGGGTGGGTGTGTGAGAGAGCAGAACTAAATGAAGTGTGTGTCGGCAGGATTTCGAGAAGCAGCGAGCGGAAATCGAGCGACTGCGATCTTTACTCAGCCATCACAACATCTCCTACGAAGCAGACACAGGTGAGACACACACACACACACACACACACACACACAGTTACACTGTGCGGCCAAAAGTATTGGGACACCCGGCATTTCCACTGAGATGTTCTCCTTTTCTACACGATTGTGTAGGACGTCTTCAAATGATAAATCATCGATTTATTTATTTTGCGATATTGCGCCATCTGTCTTTTTTTTACGGTATTGCACTCTGTCCTTTTCTTCATTTTTAAAAAAGATATCAGATATTAAATTTAAATACAGATATGAATATCAGGGCCATTATAGGAAACTCGAAACTTTCAAGAAAGTCACAAATTTACGAGAAATAAACGAAAAATCATCGAGTTTTAAACTCTGAAATTTCCAGTATGATGATCTGGGAATTGTGTGCTAAAATAACAAGTATTTCCTGTTTGCTAATTCCAGAAATTGAAAACGAAAGGCGTAACGCAAAACAGTTGGCGTCCGATCAACCTCGCGAAATGTACATAAAATCTCGACTTACAACTTGAAAATTTGGAAATTCCCGCCCCTTCCCTTTCAGTTATTTATTATTTTTTTCTGATATTGGCTGTAATACACCGTCGTATTATATGCGGTTTTAAGAAAAGACGTATATTGTGATAACTTCGAAAAAAAAAAATACTATTGCAGCAAAAAACAGACAAAAAAAACAGATACAAAAAGAAAGACAGATACTGCGATATTAAAAAAAGTGATGGCAGAGCATCAAAAAAGTCAAGATAAAGAGAAATATAAATATATATATTTTTTAAAAGATGCTATTGCATCCCATCGCCACTAGGGAGTTTACACTGATATGAGTGTAAAGACATGATATGGAACTGTAATGGGGGGGATAAGCCACACCCACATTTTTTTTTTCTTTTTTTTCTTTGTAGGAAGACCGACTGTCCCGCTGGCCACCGTGCAGGACCAACACCTCCGGGGTGACACGGGGCTCCTGGGCAATCCTTAGCACCCCCACGTTGAAAAACACACACACACACACACACACACACACACACTTTGCCCTATTCCAAATAAAAAAAACTACAACGAAAACATCATGTGAAATGTCATTTATTCATGAAACACATGAAACATCATGAAACCGTTTTTCTTTTTCTGCATTTTGAAAGTTCCACCCGCCCGGTTCTTCTGATGGACCTGCTGGAGGAGCTTAAGATTCCTGGCTTGTGCTCCTCCCAGGATTATTTGCTAGCAAGAGTTGCGGCTCTGCGCGACAAAGAGGCAGAGCTAGCGGATTTAACGTTCAATTCAACAGTCCCTCTCCGTTCACTATGGCGTCGCTTCGTTCATCTCCTGAATCAGTCGCTTCAACCATCTGTATCTCGGTTTTCGGTTCTTTGTTCTTCTCGACCCTCATTTCCAGATTGTCGGTTACGATCCGATACCTTCTCCAGACGTCCTCGACAACGTTGTGGAAGTATGCCTGGACGTCAGGGAGGAGCGTTTTCAGGATCTGGGTTTCCGCCTCGATCTTGGCGCCATATGTCTCCCTGATCTCCTCGATCTCGCGCTTGTGCCTCTCCTCGATGTCGCGTTTCTTCTCTGCGACGCTATCACTCAGCCTTTTAATCTGCTCTCGGCTTTGCCTTTGCATCTCCAGCGCCTCCTCCATCTGCGTCCCGAGCTCCCCTCGTTCCTCGTCCGTCTCCGCCACCTCAAGCTTGTCCTGCAGCACCGACGCCATCTTCTCCCAAGCCTGCATCGTCTCGTGTTTTTTCGCCATCAGCTCTTTCACTGCCGAGACGTACTCGAGGAACTCGTTTTCGAGAACCTCCGCCTTCTCGTCTTCTTCTCGCTGTCTCCTCTGCTCACTTTTGTGGCGGATCCAGCTCTCCAGGTCTTCCAGCTGATCCTGGCGCGTCTCGCTCAACGTGGCCACGGTCTTCTGCAGGAGCTCCGGGACGTCCTGGTGTTCGTTCGCTTGCCGTTTCATCTCCTCGTCTAGTTCTCGATCTTTGGCTTGTAAAACCACCCGGAGCTCCTCGACCTGAGCATTCTTCTCCTGCAGCTTCTGCCCTAGAGTCTCCAGTTCCTGCAGGCACATCTCCATCTCCCGAGTCACGTGCTTCACATACTCATCTCGCTCTTTCGCCAAATCCTGCAGGTCCTTCTCTCGATCGTGGAGACGAGCCGTCTTCTCACTCAGCGCTCCTGCAGCGCTCTGTAACTGCTCCATTTTATCCGCGAGATCTTTCTCCATGTTCTGCAGCCGGTTCTTCAACTCTTCAAAGGTGAAAGGAAAAACAGGCACTGCTTAAATTCTGGCTTTTAGATAGAAAAAGTTAACGAATCATCCTGCTCGGATCAGACGCATGCTCACCGGCTATACAGAAGGATTCCTCAGCGTCTGCGGAGTCTTCTGCCATGATCTTCGGTCCGTCTGAGGATTTGAGAAGATGATCTTCAGGCAAGAGCACAGAAAGATACTCGGACAGGAAACACAGACTTTTACCAGGAGCAGGCAAATTTGACCTACAAATTCGTATCACGTGAAGACCTTCAAGGAACAGTTCGCTTGGACTTTAAGCACAAGATGGAGATGTTCTCTTACAAGGCAAATGACGGACCAGCGCTACTCTAACTCACAGCACTCATCTCAACCTTCACTCGTCCACTGATTCCTCCATCATCTACCTCTGCTCCACTCATCCATGCTTTTCTTCTGCTCCACTGATCTCTCCATTACCACTCCAACACGAATCCCTCCATCCTCTACCACTGGTCCACTGATCTCTCCATCCTCTACCACTCCACCACTGATCTCTCCATCCTCTACCACTGTTCCACTGATCTCTCCATCCTCTACCACTGATCTCTCCATCCTCTACCACTGATCTCTCCATCCTCTACCACTGTTACACTGATCTCTCCATCCTCTACCACTGATCTCTCCATCCTCTACCACTCCACCACTAATCTCTCCATTTTCTACCACTTCACCACTGATCTCTCCATCCTCTACCACTGTTCCACTGATCTCTCCATCCTCTACCACTCCACCACCGATCTCTCCATTTTCTACCACTCCACCACTGATCTCTCCATCCTCTAATACTGCACCACAGATCCTTCCATCCTTTCCAACTGCTTCACTCATCCTTTCATGCTCTACCACTTCACCAGCAATCTCTCCATCCTCTACCACTAAACCAATTATCCCTCCATCATCTACCACAGACTACCGATTAATTCCTCCATCCTCTACCAACCACTGCACCACTGATCCCTCCATCCTCTACCACTGCTTCATCGATCCCTCCATCCTCTACCAACCACTGCACCACTGATCCCTCCATCCTCTTCAACTGCTTTACTGATCCTTCCATCCTCTACCACTGCACCAACAATCTTTCCATCCTCTACCACTGCACCAACAATCTCTCCATCCTCTAAAACTGCACCAACAATCTCTCCATCCTCTACCACCTGCACCATTGATCCTTTCATCCTTTACCACAAACCACTTATCCCTCCATCATCCACCACAAACCACGGATTAATCCCTCCATCCTCTACCACTGCACCACTGATCCCTCCATCCTTCATCACAAACCACTTATCAGTCCATCATCCACCACAAACCACTGATTAATCCCTCCATCCTCTACCACTGCACCACTGATCCCTCCATCCTCCACCACCTTCAACACCATCACAACACCGAAACTGTACATTTCTAGAAAGTCTTTAGATCCAGACCTAAAGCTGAAGTTGTGTAACCGACTGTATTCATCCCAATAGGGAAATTAAAGTCTCTCTCTCTCTCTCTCTCTCTCTCTCTCTCTCTCTCTCTCTCTCTCCCTCTCTCTCTCCCTCTAACTCGGGCCGGTGTGTGTGTGTTGACACGTTTTGACAAGTTTAGGTTGAGAAAAATACTGAGGACAGATTTATTATAATGGACAGAATCCAGGTGAAGAACTCGCATTAAACTCACATTAATTTTTACTACTGTTAATTATTATAGTTAATATACACAGTGTGGTCAAAGTTTTTGGACACCTGACCATGTGATTGGTGAGGTTATGGTGCCTCCAGCTTTGTGGGAACATTTTGAGTCAAGAAGAACATGTGGGTGGAATAGTCGGGTGTCCAAATAATTTTGACCACGACGTATAGTTTTAATGGCTTTCACCTGCAGTCTGCTCTTCAGGACGTTTCTCTCGCCGTTTCTTCTCCTCCTCTTCCTCCAGCTCTCGTTCTTTGTCCTTCAAAACGCCCTGGAGCTCCTCGACCTGCGCGTTCTTCTCCTCCAGGTCCCGTCCCAGCCGCTCCACGTGCCTCTTACACGTTTCCAGCTCTCTCAGCACGTCTCCCAAGCGCTCCTCGTTCCGGATCGCCTCTCGGCTCAGGTTCTCCAGGTCCGCGTCCTTGTACAGCAGGAGGTTCGACTTCGTCCTCAGCATCTCGCCCGTGGTCTCCAGCTGTTTGGTTTTATCCTCGAGCTCTTTTTCACGTTGCTGCAACAGATTCCGCAGCTCTGAAAGCGAACGGGCTCGGTGAAAACGTGCAGACGTGCACCGGCTCACGTATCTCCTGAATACGTGTACTCACCCAGTATGAGGACCGACTCGTCCATGTCCATGCCGTCCTGCTCCGTGAGCTTTGGTCCTGCTGAAGATCCACAAACAAGATCGTTTAAGCCATGGACAAGTTCTCTAGATGAATTAGTTTGGGCAAAAGTATTGGGACACCCAACACTTCAATCTCCAACCCCCACACACACTTTTGGGGTTGGAGTTGGAAGATGTGAAAGATCTCCTTCTCTAGAACCCTAAACACCCTTATATTAAACACCCTTATTTACGCTGACTGCACCCCAGGCCTCCTCACGGTCCAGCAAAACCTCAAGACTAGAAAGCGAACTTACTTCCATCAGGTGAAAGTGGCTCCATTCCTGGACGGAAGACAAACCAAAGATCATGAAGAATTAATTTGCACGTGGCAGCGACTCGTCATATTCACCACGTATAACAACCCAATCCCAGGACTCACCTGACATATACAAATGGATCGACTTCTCCACCTTGTTGTGGCCTGTGAGCACCTGACAGCTGTAGGTCCCCGTGTCCGTGGGCGCGATGGACTTCAGGACCAGGGATACGTTCCCTCTCTTCAGCTCCGAGGTCATGAGGCTCGCCCTGCCTTCGTAGCCCCTCCCGACGCTCACCTGCCCGTTTTTATACAGGTAAATGCACTCCGTGCCGCGGAACCACCGCACCTCCATGGGCACGGCGCTGGTCTCGGGCGAGAGGTGAGACGAGAGCGTGATGTCATCGCCGGGGAAGGCGTACACCCGGTTATAGCGGCAGATCAGTAGGAACATTGCTGTGGGCGAACCAATCGAACGGTACACATCTAAATATTCGCATGAACCTATGGACCTCGGGTACAAACGTCCCTTCACTTGAGCTAGGAGACTTGCTCCATCATGAAATTTAGGCACTAAGCCAGGATTATCCATCGAGTTGGAAGATCTCCTGCTCTAAAGCTTTTTTAATTTTGCACCCCGACTGCATCCCAGGACGCCTCCTCCCCTTCACTATCCTGTCTTGTGGACGTGGAACGAACCAAAATCCCTTTTAAAAATCTCCAAATAAAATCTAGACCACCACCTTATCGTAACAGAAAACGTGCTAAAAAATAGGTAAGTCCACCTTGCAAGAAAATGGTACGGTCCACCGAGTGGGTGTGGCCGCCCTATGGCGGAGCTCGAGTTGAGTAATAACGCCTTTTTGGAGAAATGAGCTCTATGCTGTTTTTTTTAAACAATTTTCATTTGAACAATTTAGTTTGTAATAAATGCAAAAACAAGTCCAAACTGAACCCTTTCATGTACGACCTCTACATGACTTTGAGAAGCAGTGGAAACCTAAAGAAAGGGTACATTCAGGTCTTACCTGGTCCCTGTAGCGCCGTGCTGCTTCAAGAAAACACTGCGATCTAACGCATATATATACACACACACACACACTCGCAGTTACATGTGGACACACCCGTTTCTGTCAGCTCCGATCAAACACTTCGAGCAAATAGTTGAGCGCACTGAATCCGCTGCAGGCTACGGCACAGGAATCTCCTCTGCCAAGAAAAATGGGAGCCATTATTATCTCCACACCTATTTATACTACTGGGACACGTTTTTCCAACCGCACGAGGTTCCCACAAACTTAGAAGGTCTTCGGCGTGCGACGCAGAACCTGTTCCAGATTTGCTTTCCAGGGGGTTGGAAGATCTCCTGCTTGAGAGCTTTTAAACCGTATTGGGATGAATTTCTCAACCCCATGTCTGGTCTCCTCACCCAAATCCAGATCAGTACCCGTCCTTAATAACACCCTTCCCCCCAAAGCGGGAAACGGGAACTGAATGTGGAATAAGGATGCTCCAAAAAAAAAAAAAAAACACGTCCATATATTTATGAGAACCAAGGCTACAGTCGGGTGGCGCTCTTTCAGCCCGAAAGCCATTAATAAAGCGAGATGTTTTTTTTCGCTTCATTGAAAATTCGGGCTCGGTGCCATGGGAATGTTTGCTCTGGCGTTTCCCAATGCGTGCGCCTCATTTACTTCGAGACACCGTGATTGGCTGGAGTCCAGAGTCGATGTTCGGCGGCGTATGTTTTTGTTATTCGCGTCGTTCGCAGATTACGTTACGTAAGAAGCGAACAACACGAGGTGGAAAAAACCCAAAACCCAAAAACGCTCAATAAAAACACGATACATAATATTTAAAAAAAAAAAGACAAATCGAAATATCGCCACTAATATTATTAACGCGCGATCGATGCCTTTAACGCGACACACGTTCATTCACGACGTCCGTTTCTTTACTCGGATTTGACAAAAAGAAAAAAACACCGGAAAATGTATTTTTTAATCAATAAACTGATCCAGAATCCGCCACGACGCACACATCCGGCAATTAAAAGCGTCCGTGTGGAAACGTAGCGGAAGTTACGTTTGCCGTTCTGATGATTTACATAAAATTTAAACACCATCATTACTTTAAAACATTTATAAGAATATTTTTGTCTTTGTGCTCCATGTCGAGTTTGGTTGCACCAATAATAAACATACATTTTGCATAAAGCATTCATATTTGTACATATTGATTAGAGTTTTAAAAAACTTTATTTATATATATATAAAAAAACAAATACAATATTATGAAATACGGAAGGCCATCGTGAGGTTAGCAAATGGTATAATCCTTTGTAGGGGTGCCCAAAACCGTATTTTCACAAATACTACTTGAATTCAAGAGAAATATTTTAGGATATTTTACATCTACGTTAAATCACAAGAAAATAATTCGTATCATGTCTGTAAATTATCACAAATGTCGTAAATGTGGTTAATAAAACACCCAGCTCGCGCACGATTCCCCCCATATACAGAATGGTAGAATCCCCCCCTCCCCTTTCCTTTCCCACTGCGCGTTCTTGTTACCTAGCAACCGTTACCTCACGAACAGACGTTCATTTTGTCTCGGAGTAAAAGGTGAGTTCACAAACGCTCTGTTTTTTTTAATTGCTATTCTATAATTTTTTTTTCACGATCATTTTTTAGTCCAAGTCCACGCTTAAAGTGCAGGCACAATTTTTAAAGGGGAAGAAAAAAAAAAACTTTATTCAAACTATATAATTGAGTCGGATACGCGAGAATCGATCTGCGCATGCGCGATGATGCCGCGTTCAAGCAGAAGCGTGCATTTGAAAACACCAAAGTCACAAAAGCTTCAAATGAGCAAATAAAGTGAAAAAAAAAAAAGTTTGATTAGTACTAAGATTTTTTTTTTATCCATTTCTAACTACATTTAACACCATATGGAAATCTCCACATCCTCCCTTTTTTTTGTTTCTGACACTGGAGACTCCTTTCCTTTGCAACCATCTCCCCCAACAGGTTCAGGAATTCAACTGCGATCGAAGTGAAAATGAGCACCGGACGGATTCTGGAAGGTGCCGGCTGCGTCACCTGGTGGGGCTTCGGACCGGCAAGAGATCTCCTCGAAACATGTGAGATTCCAAGATCGTAGAGACGCACGTTTTTTACGTTATGAGATCACCAGCGCACTGCTTTAATCGGGATTATTTGTTGTGTTTTTCAGGCGTCCCGAGACCTCAGGGCGAACTGAACGTGTTGCTGGTGGGCAGCGGCGACCCGAGACACATCCTAAAGACCATATCGGGGCTCAAGGACACCGAGTCTCTCCGTGTAAGTCCTTGAACGTTTCTCGTTCTCAGTGTTCATTCTGCACGAGCGATTATTCGACTGACGTTTTCTTTTTACACGCTAATAAATGAGGGAGAACCTGTAGGAACCGGTTCGAGTCATTCGAAGCGACGGGGCGGAACAAGTTCGACAAGTCGGTGCGAGTTCCTGCGTGTACGAGGTGGCAAAAAAAACTTCAAAAACAGTCCCCTTTGCACAGCAATACAGCGCCACCTAGCGTTCGTCTGGAACGTGTCTCCCGAAGTCGTCTTGTTAAAGTGCATCACCTTCTATCTATCTAGTTTCCGGCGACTAACACATGCGAGGAGAGCTCAGCGCCGAATTCTCTTACGAAGGTCGGCGCTCCCTGTGCCTGTGCGTCCGATCTGTTGGCGCGTAACAAAACCGAAGCTTTTCGATACCACCTGGAGGTCTCCCGGTGCCGCAGTAGTGTTTGTATCGCTGGGTGAAGATTGTCCTTTGTGGTTCACCTCGGCAGGTCTGGGTGATGGAGAACAGCATGGACGTGGTGGCGAGGCAACTGCTGCTCCTCTACGTGTCTCTGAGGGATCCGGGGAGCATGGGCCTGCAGGGTAAACGAGCGCAAAGTCCATCATCCAATCCGAAATAGTTCATCCGGTTCCCCTTATGGACGCCAACCTTCTTTTTTTTTTAATCCCTGTAGAGAAAACCGAGGTCTTTCTGGAGCTGTTCGGGAACAGCCAAGTCCGCTCTCAAACCGACACCACGCTGAAGCAGGTCGCAGCTCGACTGTCTGCGGGCGTCACCGACTCCCTGGACACGGACACACAGACACACCCGTGTCTGGACACCACCCTTCTCAAGGTGCGTAAAACAAAGCGAGGTTCACGAGTCTGTAAAAACCGATACAACTAACGCGCGATTCCACGACGCAGTTCAAGGAGCAAGACGAGCTGGCTCGGATCTTCACGCGGTGGGGCCGCCCAGCTTCCGCACCGCCCTGCATGAGCAAGCTGTGGGACGCACGTGTCCGGCAGCACCTCGGGACGCGCTACGACGCCCGCAGTGGATGCTTCGACTGGGACCTCGCTATGAAGCTACACGACAGAGGGGTAAACCGCTACGTACCGCTACACCCCTGATTATAGCAGGGACTTTAGACTTCTCCATTTAGAGTCCAATCTCACTTTCCTCCTCCACAGTGCGCCATCATACACAAGCAGCAGTATGGCAGGTGGAGGGAGAGCGGCGTGGCCTTCGAGATGAGGGAGGGGCTTTACAGCGTGGCTAATCAGACCCTGCTGTCCACGCGCGTCTTCAGCCGCGTAAGTACAACATGGCTAAACACGATCGGTACGATTTCAAGTCTTCGATATCGGAGTCACCCTGTGCACGTCTCTGCCGTGTGTGTTAGAGAGGAGACAGGATGGGAGTCCGGGGATACTGGGGGGACATCGTCTCGAGTCCTTACCTTTCCTTCGGCGTCGAAACCGAGGACGAAGAGCTCCTGAAAACGCAAAACAACCAGCATGTGAAGGTAAAAAAACCAAAACAAACAAAAAATAAACCGCTCAGACGCCTTGTTTCAACTCTGCTGAACTTCTCGCACGTCTCATCTTCAGACCGCTCAGGACGTCTCGGTGGCAAACATGCAGAAGCTTTTTAAGTCCCTGTCCACCAGAGGACACTCGCACACGTCTCCAGCCGGCGAAGGGTCGCGGACGCTGCCGGACGAATCGCACGCAGGAGAGGAGCAGGACCTCACGAGCCATCAAACTGGTAACGCATTTCCAAAAGTATTTGCACCCCTGTTGCTCATCGGGGGTGTCCACATACGGTTACTCATGTACAACGTGTGTGTGTGTGTGTGTGTGTAGAGTTGATGAATCTGAGGGGAGTGAGAGTGACATTCCTGTCTCTGGACTCTTTGGCGAAGCTCTCCACAAAAGGCAGATTCTGCCGCCTGTTCAATGCGGTCTACTGTTCAGCCAGGTATCAGTGTGTGTGTGTGTGTGTGTGAGATATCTACTCCGTCCATCACGCTGTATCAGTCAGGTTCCCCCCCACAGGCTGCTGCAGATAACTGGACTACCACTAGGTGGCAGAGGTGAACCTGCATCAGTGATATAATTATTATTCTTATAACAAAACATCTGGGAGAAATATTCGGACAAATGCGGTGCAGCAGCTGGAAAACATCCTCACAGACCCTGTCGATAGGTGCCGCTCAGGAAACCATGGCAACCAGAGGTCAAATTTGGTCAATAACCCCAATAAAGTGTGTATATTAGAAATGCGTGTGCACCCCAGTAACCGTGTTTTCACACACACACTAGGATGCACGTGGTGTTGTGTGTGTGTGTGTGTGTGTGTGTGTGTGTGTGTTGACTGTAATCTGTGTGTACAGCATGGTGCACCACTTGGACTCCACCCTGAGACAGACAATGGCGCCCGACGCCACCCTGATCGTCGAGCTCGCCAGGTCAGAATAACACACACCCTCTTACACGAATATCGCGTTAGTACACGGTGTACGCTTCTGATTAACGTGTGTGTGTGTGTGTGTGTGTGTGTGTAAGGTACCTGTTGGACTTGTCTAAGGAGCAGGAGGCTTCTTTTGCAACAAAAGTCAGCGAAATCGCCAAAGAAGCGGGATTTGTCGCAGCACACACCCGAGACGACACCGCGTATGCCGTGTTCACACTGCAGCAAGACGGATGACTTCCCACACACACACACACATACACACAAACAGCAAGTGATTCATTGTGATTAGAACCAGTATATTTCTAAGCACAATGCATCTGCTTCAAAAAATTTATGGGCAGAATCCATCCCATGAACAGGTCTGGACCATGAATGCGGTTTTAAATAAACAGCTGGATGGGTTTTCAGAACATCACTTTACTTTTGTTTATTTACTTGACGTCTTTGTTCTTTGGCACTCCTCAAAGCTTTCCAAACATCTGCCAGGTTTCCACATCACCATATGCCAAGGCCTTTCCGACTATGTTTTTTCGCATCAACATCTCAGACAGAACATCTGTCAGGGTTTCCTCCAACATCTGTCAAATTGCAGGCCGCCCATGTGCACCATAGGAACAAATCGCATACCTTGAGATACAATCTGGAGTTGTGGAGCAGGTGTAGATCTTTAGTCCAACAGGTTTAACATTAAGCATGGTGGTGGAAGCTGAACGCTGTCCGTGGTCCTGCAGGCAGTGTGGCACGGTAGTGGCACCAAAGTTTGGAAGAAATAAAGAGAAGAACCATACAAGGAGGAAGAAATAATGTATTGTATTGAATTTCCCCTCATATAAAGAGATAACAGACGAGTGTGTGTGTGTGTGCTTCAATCTCTTTTTATTTAAAAAAAAAAAAAAAAAAAAGATATCATGAGTTCACAATTTTGGGTTCACAGAGGACGTATAAAATACAACCTGCTAGAGTGAGGAAAGAAAGAAAAGACTAACTCCATACCGCACAGAAGACAGGAAAAACATGCCCCCTACTGGCCTAAGAAGGATATAATCAAGTGCTGTTTATAGTGTGAGCTAAATACATTACAACGTCTATACTGGTTTAATCATGACATCAATGAGTAAACAACAACAACAACAACAACAACAACAAGTGGTTATTCAGTTTATAAGACGAGAGTAAAAGGAAATAGTGGAAAAACCTTTAGTGTAATAATAATAATAATAATAATAGTAATAATACTAAAAGAAAACTATTCCTATGTGAAGCAAAAACAAAAACGGTCTCAACGGCAATCAAAAGTGCTGAACTTTTTTTTTTAAAAACTTCTCGACCTTCATTCTTCTCTCCTTCTTAGAAAATCTTCATTTACGCTTAAAAAAAAAAAAAACACGACGGCACCGTCACCGAGACCACGGCTCCGCGGCCTCCTCGGGTGCGATCGTGACGTCGCGTGTTACTGACCGTCATGCGTTTTTACTGTCCGGAAAAACAACAACAACAAAAAAACGCTCGAGTAGAATTGAATCGTGTCGTCTCATACTGTTAAGGTTTCAAGTGCGGGTCAAAACAAAAACAACAGCGTTTCAAGTAACGGAGGGTCCGGAGCGATGAGTTCCACCAGATCCGAATGCGAGGTCCGACTTTCGCCGAAAAGAAAAAAAAAAACGTTGCAATAACATCGATCCTTAATATACATGTACACACACATTTATATGCGTACACTGTACGGCCAAAAGCATTCGGACACCTGTGAGATTAGCGCGCGAAGCCGGCTTCGTGACGCTTTTGGACGTGGGGTCGGAGGATCTCCTGCTGCGGAATCTAGTGTGGTGGATCGTGATTTGCGTCCAGAACCTTTCAGCCGTACGGTGTACACGCACTACATCCGGACATAAAAGTATTGACCCAAATGTGACCACAAATCTGGTAATGCACAAAGATCTTCTGCTGTGGAGCTCTAAACTCCTACTGAACAACTTTAGGATGAACGGGAACGCTGACTGCACCCCCCCGGGGTCTCCAGTACCCAATACTTTACCGACGCCCTTGCGGCTGATGAACACGGAAATCTGGAAGGATTGAATGTGGAAAAGCACATGCGGTACTTGGGACAAACTTTTGCTGATATAATGTATAAAAAAAAAAAAAAGAAGGAGATATAAAATCAGTTCCTATTCAAACACATGTACAGTTATACATTCCAGTGTGTAAGAGCGAGGTTTGGATTGTCCATGACCTGAAAAAACAAACAAACAAACAAACAAACAAAAACACATTTCTCCCTTGGTTCCTTTTTCTGGGTACGTTCTTGTCTTGGTCATGTGACCCACAGCGCCGTATAAACGGTCTGATTACACTGAAGGTTTGGGTTTGTTTGTTGTTTTAAATATATTTGTTTGTTTGTTTGTTTGTTGAAACGAATGTAACGAAAATCAAGCATGATACACGATCTAATCCTAAACTAGTTCTCAAACGGTATATACGCATGCAGGCTAATAGCTAGCTATTCATGTGTGTGTGTGTGTGTGTGTGTGTGTGTGTGTGTGTGTGTGTGTGTGTGTGTGTGATCTCCAAACCTTTAGTTTTTTCTTTTTATGCTCCAATTGAAAGATCCAGATGTGTGAACCGGATTTGACCCCCTACGATAATCCCTATCCTCCTCATCTCCTAAAACCTTCTAGACAGGACCAGACTGTCTGATCTTCTCCATCTTCACCTTCTAAATCACCTGGGATTCAAGTCTGCCTCTATTCCCTTGTGTCGTTCTACAACACACAAACAAACAAACAAACAAAAACACAATCTTCCTGCACCGAACTCTGGCACTTCACAGCGATTTCTTCGCCGCGTGGTTCTGCTCGCTGGCAGGAGCTTCCTTCTTCTCGTCCATCATCAGCTGCAGCAGATCCAGCAGCGCCTTCCGGATCGCCGCGCCGAACTTATGGCAGTCCTGAAGAGGAGAGCAGACGCCGTGAGGGAACTCGCGATCGAGAACAAATCATAATGACGTTATGGTTTTATTTTTAAACTCACGGTCTGAGGACACGAGCGCTTGCTGGAGACGTGGAAGCTGATGATCTTCTCTCCGATTATGCTGTAGGAGACGCCGTATCCGTCGTCAGCCACCTGAAACACACACACGGCCCTGGTTCAAGAGCGGATCTGGAGCGCAATCTATTATGGGGGTTGACGTTCTACAGGCAAATCCACCAAGGATCAAATATATATATATGCTGAGGAACATCATCTGAAAGACATGAGGAACCACTTACAGGTCCAAACCCTCCTCCGCATGTGATGTAGTCGGGGTGATTCACGAGGTCGAACAGCTCCACCTGCTGGAAGGGAGTCTGACTGGTGGAGAGACGCCACGGCTCGGACAACACCTACACACACACACACACACACACACACATTTATGGCATTTGGCAGACGCCCCCCAAGGGTTAAGGGCCTTGTTGAAGGGCCCAACAATGGCAGCTTGGTGGTGCTGGGATTCCAACATATGACCTTCTGATCCACACCACACGCACACACCTCTTTGAGGAAAGGCGACTCGACCCCCAGGTACTTGGAGACGACGTAGAGGCAGAAGAGGTGGCGGTCGATACCCTCCCCCGTCATGGCCAGCCGGTAGAGCATCTGGTGCTTCTCCGCCGCAGTGCGCAACAAACGCCGGCACGCGTCCGCCGACTGCGCCACAGAACAACGTAATTAGGAAATTCATCCGGAAAATTTCTAAAAAACCGTATCATGAACAAACAAAGCACCTCTCCGTTGTGGAACGCTTTGACGAAGGCGCAGCTCTCGCTGGAACACGAGCGCACCGTTTCGGTCCGTCCCTCGCGGAACAGACGTGTCATGGACGCCTCGTACGTCAGACAGAACATCCCCCGGTCCTGCGCGTGTATAGAGGACGAGCGTGAATACCTCGGGAATGCTTAACACCACCAGAACAAAAGTGGGTATTAAAGGTAAAAAACCCCACCCTGTAGTAGGCTAGCTGCAGCGCTAGCTGGATGAACGCGTCGGGACTCATGCGGACCTTCTTGATGCTGCCTTTGCCGAAATCGCGGTAGGCGAAAACGTGGAAGTCGACGTCGTCGGCCAGGACCTGCGCTACCGAGAGAGAGCGGGCGATGTCCTCCTGACACTGCGAGACAAAGAGAAGGGAGAAATGAAAAGACGGAGACGGTGAAACGACCTCTCGGCGTTTTATCATGAGGCGTGAACGCGGACCTGCGAGGGAATGTCCCAGGACAGTCTCTGAGGGTAGAGCAGAGACAGATTTCCATCCCCTTTGCAGTGTCCTTCTTGATTGTAGCCCAGTTGGAAGCTGTCCATAGTCAAGACGTACTAAAAAAGGGGACAATAACACAGAGGGGATTGAGTTCTCACGCTGAACCTCCCATGCTTTTTTTTCCCATTATTTTTCCAGATCTCTTACCTCCCACATGTGCGAGACGATGGGGGCGTCGGCCCAGGAGTGCTCCGCGTTCAGGCCGTTCTTCCCGTTCTTGTAGAGCACCACAGTGAAGGACTTATCGAACCACCTGAGGAGACCATAAACAACAATGTCTCAAGATTTCCTAAACAAAAAGTGTTTTTTCTTGTCTTTTGGAAAAAAATCCAGAAAACTCGCCTGTCGTAACATTTTCCGTGAAGGAGAGACTTGGCGTAGCGATCCATACTGGCGCCCGGGTCGTCTCCCATCATGCCTTGCTCCTCGTCTTCTAGAGTGACGAAGAACGCGGCTTTCTCGATACAGTCCAGAGATCTCTTGTTCTTGCCAGAGCTGAAGAACTCCTTCCTGGCTTGAGCCCATGGAATTCTAGAAAGAAAAAAAAAAAAAGGATGTAGGTGGAGTGTTGGCAGAGGGGGGCGGAGCCAGCAGAAGGTGGCCTGGATTTCAAGGAGGCGTGGCTTTTGTGCCAGTCAGTCAGAGCCAAGTCACTAGAGACTCGTGATAATACCAGTGTGTGTGTGTGTGTGTGTGTGTGTGTGTACCTGTCCCCTGCAGTCAACGCCGCCAGCTTCTCCTCGCCCGGCGCTGGGGCGGACTTGTCGTCCAGGATACGCTGGATCTGCTGCTCGATCTCGCGTGGCGTCAACATCCTGCCTGCCTGGTAGAGCCACAGACGGAAATAGCGCCCCCTGTGGTACACGGCCACGTGCTCGCTGTCGTTCCAGTGCACCACGGTGTCTAAAGCCGGGGGTGGGGGGTTTGGTTATTAGACTTGTATGAATATAATATACAGTTTTCTCATTCAATAAGAATCTGAAATAATCAGATTCCTTCTCTGGGCACTGATGGAATGAGTCTCCAGTGAGAGCCAGAAGGAGAAATGACAGCATTCTGCAGTGAAATCCTTCTCAGCTCGTGTTCTGCGTGTGATTCAATGCTGTAAGAGTGTGTGTGTGTGTGTGTGTGTGTGTGTGTGTGTGTGTGTGTGTGTACCTGTCACATTTCCAGCTATGCGACAAAGTGCCACACATCCTCTTATACTGATAGGAACAGCGAAGAATAGAGGACTTCAACAACCACTGATCAGAGAGAGGGAGAAATGGAGGGAAAGAAGGCAAGATAAAAACAAACAGCTCAGAGATGAACGATGGATGGCGATGGAGAGGTGGAGAGGAGAAGGAGAAAAAAAAACGAGGCATGCGATAAAGATAGAAGTGGCGAGATGAAGGGAAAAAATGTACAGATAGAAAGACAAGAGGAGGTCAGGTTTCAGCAGGAGGCGCACACACACACACACACACACACACACACACACACAGGACAGTTCTGCATATGGGGATGGTGAACTCTCTTTCTCTCTCTCTCTCTCTCTCTCTCTCTCTCTCTCTCCCCCCGTCTCCATTGCAATTGTGCAACTGCCTTTTTTTTTTTTTTTTTTAAACAATACCTACATAGTGTGTGTGTGTGTGTGTGTGTGTGTGTGTGTGTGTGTGTGTGTGTGTGTGTTACCCGTCTCAACTCCTGGGGTTCGTGTGGTGTTGAAAATCCTCTCACACTGAGCTGCACACAGAGGAATGAAAGTGCCAGGGATGCGACTCTGAGAACGAGAGAGAGAGACGGAGAGAAAGAAAAAGAAAAGAAAGGAAGAGAGAGAGAGAGATAGCAGAAAAACAGATTAGAACACAACCAAATACAAGCATTCACACACACACACACACACACACACACCTTCCATTCACCTGCTGTTGATGCACTTATATATGTCACTATATATTACTATACACACACACACACACGTTTTTGAGACACGTGAATTTTCCTTTTGTTTAAGTAAAAGGCAAAAACACACACTTTTGGAAAGTGAACGAGTGGAAGAAAGTTTGAAGTCCAATTGGGACGTTTTTGTCTCTAACAGAAGAACTGCTACTGAATCACAAACAAATCTCCCACAGTGTAGAGAAAGGAACTGTCCAGGTGCTGAAAGCATGTAAAGCTCTTCTTCATGATGAGGGAGGATTTCTCAATGGAAATAAAGTTCTGGATATTTATAGATTTGTATATAAAACAAAAGGAACATGATAACTAGGAGTTTATACACTTTTCATAACCACGGTTATTATTTATTTATATTATGTGTACATAATGTGTGTCTCACGGGTTTGATTTCCTCTTTGTTGAGTTTCCTGCGGTACAGGAGGAGAGCGTGTAGCGTGTTCCCCGCTCGGGCTGCCTGGATCGGAGTCGGGGTCACGAACATATAGTCCTTGAAAGAGGAGAAGAAAAAAGAAAAATATATATCTGAGAACTTTATCTCACCTCCGTACGACCATATCAACACAGACTACCGTCTAGAACCACTATTTCCACTGTGTGTGTGTGTGTGTGTTTGAGTTACACACCATGCCATAATAATTGCTGTTCACCATGATGGGGCCACGGCCTCTCAGGTAGATGTACTCCTCCCACCAGTCACTCACCTGTGACACAAAGACAGACAGAATAAACCTGTTCTCCCTCCCCAGAAACAGTTCTGAGCTTTTGATATACTTTACACACACACACACACACACACACACACACACACACACACACACACACACACACACACACACACACACACACACACAAAAGTAAGTAAGTAAAAGAATCTGTAAGTAAAAGTCAAACAGTTACCATAGTAACAGAATATATATAAATGCCCATCTATAAAGGCGTTACAGATGTGAATTTTCGGTGAACATTCCTTTTCTGGAATGTTTTATAAAATAACTATATTAATAAATATTAAACAAACAAAAAAAATGAATTTAAACTGAAACAAAAAGTAACACTCCAAATAAATAATCAAAAAATATCCAAAATTAAATAAAGATTTAAAAAAATAATAATAATAAAGACAGCATGTGGTGTCTGATTTGCTCTCATACTGTAACGCAACCTGGAAAAACTATCTGTGTGGATGTTTGCTGATCGTTACCAGCCATCAGCCGACAAAACCGATGAATCGGTCGAGTTACGCGATATAGGGGCTTAAGGGTGCGTTTCAAAAAATTACGTTCCGGCGTTAAACGTTTCATCGTACGAAATGTAAACAAACTATATTTGTCTCGGAAATATGTATATATCCGAAAAATGATCCGATCGGTGACTCAAAAACCGTAATGTGATTCGACCCGTGAGTTTTGTGATCCGTTATACACACACACACACACACACACACACACCCTTGTAAATCTTGGTAAAAACATGTAAATCTGCGAACCTCTTTGACTTTCAACACGTGAAAATACCTCGCTGCGGTTTACTCACGTAGTTGGAGGCCCACATGGCCTTGAGCTTGAGGTACCACTGGAGGCGGCTCCCGAGACTGAGTTCAAATTCTCTGGCTAGAGCCGTCATTCTCTCGAACTCCGGGTCGGTCATCAGAGGACGTACGGACTCCATGTACTGCAGAGGGTGAGGAGAGGGGGAAAAAAAGAGAGAGAAAGAGACAGATTTTTATAAATGTGCTAATTTGACCATTTAGTATTAATGATGATGATGATGAAGAGGAGGAGGAGGAGGAGCGCACCCTTTTGACAGTGTCCTTCACAGCAGGCACTGGTAGATTAGGCAGAGAACCTTGGTAGCTATACAGCAGCGGCTGACGGCCAGAGAAGATCCGCACCAGCATCTAAACACACAAACCATTATTCAAAACTGTTGCCACGGCTACAGGTTTCCGAGCAGATCTACGAATAGAAGCATTTGTTGAAGAGTAACCGAGTTTCGTGAACAGACGGACACTGACCACCCAGATCTTGGTGGTGGTGGACACTTTGCCGTGCTGCTCGAACATCCAACGGTGGTACGAGAGCAGCTGCTTCAGGCACAGCTTCATGGTGAAGATGAGGGAGAGCCAGAGCAGAGTGCTGAACACCACAGCCGAGACAACCGTCTGACACTGCAGGCTCATCGAGCCGCTTCGGAGAGAAAGAGAGAAAGCGGTATTATATATTAACAGATATTATGGTGGGTTAGTAGATAGATGTTCTTCGGTAAAGGGATCAGGATCGGATTCAAAGGGAACGTTCTACCTGGCAGGGAGGTGCTCCTGGATCTTCGCGATGAGGCCCATGGACGGGTCCGATCGCGTGTACATGGTGGCCAGGATGGCTATAACCACAAAGAGCCATGAGGACGGACTGGCGGGATACACACCCGTGATCACGTTATTCTTCAGAAAGGGGGAGAGAGAGAGAAATAAAAATGAGTGGATTGTAATAAGATCGTTCCTTTTTTTGTGTGTGTGTAGGGTTAAAAAATTTTTTTTAATGAACAAAAACTAAACAAAAAGCCATTAACCGGCATGTTGTAGCAGGGATTCGCCTCTAGAGGCCGCTAACGCAACCCAGTAATACCATCAGCATACTTTTCATCATTATTTTATCTTTCCTTTTTTTTTTTTAATGAAGTCATACCTTCAGACGCACAACACGTTTCTTCCAGGAGCGAAGGCCGGAGAGGTAGACCTGCCTCAGTGCCTCGTGAGAGAGCTGCAGGTCAATACCCTCTGCGGTTATGGTGAACTGGAACGCTACTGCCTGATGTGCCTCGGCCATCACTGCACAAAACAAACACACACACACACACACACACACAAAATGTATTTCAATGTTGTCACATGACATGTGTGTGTGTGTGTTGGGGGGTTCTGTTAAAAAAAAAAGAAAAAAAAAAAAGGGAAGAACGAAAATGTGCTGCGAAAACAGAATTTCAACTGCTGTTTACCTTGAAGGAAGCACACACACACACACACACACACACACACACACACACACACACACACACACACACGCGTTACGATAAGGGAGGTCATAGCATTTGCACCCAGTTCAATCTCGTGTCAGGCAGCATTCAGACTTTTATTTATTCTATAAACAGCTTCCTGGAAATAACGGAGCTGCTGATTTTCCTGGTATCAGTTCTGTTTTTAGTTTTTCGCGCCACTTTCAGGTCGTCTGGTTTTTACTAACTGGAGCTCTGGTTCCAAACGTGTCTACATGCATGAAGAACCCGTTATATCTCTGGAGGTTTCATGTTCCTATTTATAACCTGAAAGTAAAGTCAGGTGTCCCAATACTTTGTCAAAAACCATTGAGACAACTGACCTTCCCACCCGTATGTGGTTCTTCTCCGAACTGTTTCCATGGAATCTGTACGAGTTTGAGCACGACATGACTGTTAAAGCGCTGGAGTATTTCTAGAACTGCTGATCTTCTAAACAGGAAGTGGAGGCAAGCCAGCGTGACCCAAGGTTACAAATCGAGCCGCAACCTTTCGGGAAAACGGGAAGTGATACAAGCAAGAAGTTGGCGTCGTGTCTTGAGATGCCTCCAAAATACCTCCAGATGTCGCCACATGCTTCTAGAAATCTCCAAATGCCTTCAAATGTCTCCAAATGTCTTGTAATGTTTCCAGATGTCTCCAGATGCCACCAAATGTATCAAGATGCCTCCAAATGTTTCCAGATGCCTCTAAATGCTATCAAGTGTTTCCAGATGCCTCCAAATGTCTCCAAATGTCTTGTAATGTTTCCAGATGTCTCTAGATGCCTCCAAGTGTCTCCAGATGTCTTTTAACGTTTCCAGATGCCTCCAAAGGTCTCCAAATTTATTGTAATGTTTCCACAGGTTTCCAGATGCCACCAAATGTCTCCAGATGCCTTCAAGTGTCACCAAAATGCATGTGTTGTTTCCAGATGCCTCCAGAAGCCTTCGAATGGATCCAGCTGCCTCCATTCATCTCCAGATGCCTTCGAATGGCTCCAGCTGCCTCCATTCATCTCCAGATGCCTTCGAATGGCTCCAGCTGCCTCCATTTATCTCCAGATGCCTTCGAATGGCTCCAGCTGCCTCCATTTATCTCCAGATGCCTTCGAATGGCTCCAGCTGCCTCCATTCATCTCCAGATGCCTCTCCAAATGCCCCAACCTGTCTCCAGATCCCTCCAAATATATTCAAATATCTCTAAGCACTGACGTTCCTCTGCTTTGGCGCTGAAGGGATAAAAAAAAAAAGCACTTGGCCCACTTTAAATGTGCGTCCATGAAAGAAATATGTTTTCTTCTGATTATTGTACATTAAAGATCATATATGGTGTCTTTTGATGCACATGCAAGATTTTATATGCACATAAAGTATACATTTATTTTAAATAATCGTTTTTTTTCTCCACTTCCTCAGCCGGCCGGAAGTTCTCCTCACAACCAAACCGGTCCGGCGACTTCGGCTGGAGTGACGTCACACACCTGTCACTCACCACACCGGAAGTAGGTCCATCCTTTCGGAATTTGACAAAAATCCAGAAATTCCTTTTATACATAAATCTATCACCTGAGCAGCAAATACAATCATATACTCAGAAAATAATTCTCTCTTCTAAGTATACAGCCGGTATTTAACCGGGAATGACGGTCGTTTTAGCTTGTCGCTAACTGCTTTTAAAAAATTATACACTCGGGTTCAAAACATTATACGTAATAAAATAAATAAAAGTAAAAAAAATCCTCATGTCGCATCTTTAATTGTTAAGAAATACACGCAGGATGAAAAGGATGCTCTGTTGAATCCTTTCCTACCCGTATTCAAGATCCTTGGCTCCTATTGGCTAGCAGGAGAAACCCGTGAACGAGTCATCCAATCAGATTCTGGCATGCAATCTCGGCCAGCCAATGAGAATGAAAAAAGGCGGGCTTTACCGGAAAGCGGGTAGGAAATAAAGAATGACACCCAGACCTAGCATCTACCCGGGCTAAATCTACCAGGCGCGTGAGCACCGTGCAGCCGGTATCAGAAGGCAGCACAAGCACGCGCTGTTTATGTTTATATAAATATTTATTCATTCATCATTTTTGTTCCCGGTTTCCTACCTGATTGTTTCTCCGCCGAATATTAAAGAGACAAAAATTTATTCTTTTTTTTTTATTTTTTTCCTCTTCCGCGCGGGCGCACGCGCACCAGACCGCACCTCGGCGACGAATGAGCGCCCCCAGCTCGCGCGGCTCGTTCGTCCCTTCGTGAGCTCGCCGCAGCGTGATTGGTCCGTCGCTTCGGCGTCCGCGACACCTCCGGCTAATCACAGGACGAGTCTGATGGTGGAGGCGGGATCGTGGGCGGAGCCACGAAAACGCGGAAGTGCCTGTTTTTTTTTTTTTTGGTTTCTGCCCGTCATTCACACACGCAAAAGTAAACACCCCCTTTCATACAAGTGATCAATCAAACACCATCTCAATTATCCATCCATCTCCCCATCGTCCTCCCTCCCTCATCCCTCTCTCCATTCCAGAGCTTTCCACACATCTATTTCACCTTCTTTTACCTTCTCCATCTCCTTCTAGATTTTCAAAATACACCCAAAAGAACAGGCGACACTCTGCTTCATTTTAGATCTTAACTGGAAACCCCATAATTACTGCTGTGATCATAAAGACGGCCTTGAGCTGATCCCAGGACTCTCTCTTCAGAAGATCCTTTCAACCCGAGTCTCTGAAGGAGTCTGGATCTTCTGAAGGAGCCTCTAAAGGAGTCTGGTTCCTCTGAAGGAGTCTGGTTCCTCTGAAGGAGCCTCTGAAAATGTCTGGCTCTTCTAAAGGAGTTTGTTTTCTCTGAAGGAGTCTCTGAAGGAGTCTGGTTCCTCTGAAGGAGCCTCTGAAAAAGTCTGGTTCTTCTAAAGGAGTCTGGTTCCTATGAGGGAGGCAATGAAGGAACACCAGATGATAGCTAATCAACTGGGTTAAAAGAATTCCACTGAGGGAAATAAATGAAGATCTCATGAACATCTCATGAACATCTCACCCTCAATATATTATTTTGGTCCTAAAGGTATACGCTTATAATTCAAAACAAAAAAAAACCTCTTCATTGTGGAAGGACAAGGTACTCACTACACCAAACACAGACCTTAAGCTATAACAGCGATCTCTGGTGGTCAAGGTTACTCTCAGTAAAACTCCTAGATGGACATTCAGACAAATACATTGTGTGGCCAAAGGTATGGGTTCCTCACCTCAGATGTGGATTTGTTCTGGGATCCCTTCCTCTTTATACGATTGCAGGCGAAGGATCTCCAAACCACGATGCTCCCACCACCATGATTCACGCCGGGAGCTACACGTCACACATTCAAGACCATGTGGATGGTCCTCAATGTTCTAGTTATTTGAATTTGATACAAATACCCAATACAGACAGCAACAACAAAACTATGAAGCCTGGTGGAGGAAGCATCATGGTTTGGGGATTCCTTTGCTTTTATGGTACCACACTGACATTGGTGTGTTTGTGTGCATGGAAGTTCTACTGGTTTTACCAGTTTAATAGCACTGTTGGGGGACATACAGCTCCTTTACTATAAACACCTCCCTTGAAAGTCCCCTTGAAGACACACTCTTAGACACCAAACATCTTCCATGTCCACCTGAGAGCATTTGGAGCTGATACAAGAACATAATACATAGACATGAAAAAAATAATTTCAGTGTGAGCCCTGGAATATCCCTTTAAGGAAGTCCTGTTTATGCTAGCAATGATCTCATGGATTAGCGTTTAGCCCCATGAACCTGAGGAGGCGAATGTTTGTTCAGCTGTGGATGCAGGGGGTGGAATGCTGTTGGTCTGCAAAGCTACTCTGCGGCCAAGTAATAAAAAATAAAAATTCCCCAGAAGATAAAAAGGATGACTTTTGGATGCCCTGGATGTACACAATCAAGCAAAGGTCATTAGAGAGGAAATTTTACAGGGCAAAAATTTGTGGCCAAACTGCGTCCTAATGGGTCCTGATTTAACTCCGGGGGTTGGTTGAGAAGCTTCTGAGTTACGCTACACATTGATAGCTGCATGTGGTGTGTCCTCAGGCCGGTTGAAAAGTGAACGAGAAGAAAAAAGACAATTATTTCACACGGGAAATCTTTAATCGGTCGTTCAACAACGTCCCATGTGACATGTATTAGCTAGCCGGCTAGCTGCGAATTGATTTTTAAAACAAAACTAGCAAATGTCAAAAGGAAGGAAGAATAAAACGCTAGCGGATATGAAACGGACACAGGCATCCACGCTAAGCTAGCAAAAGTCAGGAAACGTGTCTACATTCAGAAACTATGACGCTAATTCTGCTGTAGGACGAGCTAACCCTTGCAGCTAACCTGTGGAAACAATTAGCTGAATTTGGAAGCTAGTCAGTCAGCAATGCTAGCTGGTCACCCATCTAGTGTCCAACTAGAAGTAAATGATTCTTATGAGTCTTTGGAAAAACATGCTGCCAACACGTGAGTAAAGTCCTGCATTCGTTTGTAGCATCCGTAGTTGTCCAGACGCTGTCACACAGAGCGTCTGCCTTTTTTCCCCCTCCAGGTTCGTTTTCTGCTTTTTAAATTGTCAGACTGAGGTGGACTGTTTGATGCTGTGGAAGCTGAGGCGCGAAGGCGAGGTGGGAATGGACATTGCCCTGGCGACCCGGACACGGACGGAATGGTGGTCCTGCCAGCGGTGCCAACGTTTCCGGACCGCAGAGCGTACCTGCTCACAAAAACAAACACACATGCCTAGCATTAATCCACATGAAGAGTTTAACTTCAGAACGCTACAATCAGAACGCTACATGGTGTCTCGCTTACCTCGCTGTTTAGAAAACAGTAGAACACGGACACGAAGAAGCCCTGAAAACGTGAAGAAATCGGCTTTAAAAAGCAGCAATCATCAACAGGTCGTTTCTCTAAAAACAGTTCTGGCAGCAAGGCTGTGAAAAGTGTAGCATCTTTTCTGGTCTTATCTGGTTTTCGAGACGATGAACTCGAAATGTTGAATACGTCTGAGCTCCGTACGCATTATTTAGAGAGCAAACAGTCGTCTGGAGTGATATCTAATCATGGAAAGACCTTACCCAGTCACTGCACCTAAATCCTATTGAACTGCTCTGGAATGAACGAGAATGAAACCTCCAACTAGTGAAGGCGAGAAAAGAACTGTCCAGGTGCTGAAAGTGTGTAAAGCTGTTCTCCTTCAAGCTCCTTTCCTCATTTATAGATTTATGTAGAAACAAAAATGAACATGCAAGAACTTCAGAGACAGAAACCTAAGATCCAGGCCAAATTCTGCTTTCTCACACACACACACACACACATCACTCCAGACTGTTGTCCCTTCCTGTGTAATGCAGTTACAGTGTTAATTATGTCTTTATTTATACAAAATTAAAAATCAGTGACCGGATGCGGTAATTTGGGCGATTTTTTTTTTTTTTATCTCCCAGCATCCGTTCCACTTCCAGAGCTACTGAACCCCCCCTCGCTTCATTTCCAGCTCAGCTAGCTAAAGGACTTACCTGAAAGGACTGAAGGAAGGAATTGAAGTAGATGAAGACGACCTGCGAGATCTCGTCCTCTCCCGGGTTCACGAAGAACAGCATGTATGTGATCCCGAGCAGAGGCAGTAACACCAGCGTGGCCTTCACCGCCTTCCTGCAGATTCGAGTTTATTGAGTAAAAAAAAAAATTCTTACATTCTTTAAAAAAACATACACTACATGGCCAAAGGTTGGTCTGTAAATCTTCTCGAACATCCTATTTCCACGAGGGTGTTCGTAAAATGAGGTACTGGTGTAGGAGGCGGCCTGGGGTGCATCATCGCCAGATCTTCCACATTGTCCAACCAATGAAAAGCAGATCTTCATGAACCTGTTGTTTGTGCACAAATGTCATGTTGGAACAGGGTCTCCTACTTCATGTTAATGGAAAATGTCATGCCCTCAGCATTAACATCCTACATAACTGTGTGCCTCCAAGGTTAAGAAAAATGTCAGGTGTTCCAATTATTTTGGCCACATGATGTACGTCAGTGTAAGGTTTAAATTGACTAATAGGGTATTTGCGTAACTCGGGACCGTGCGTACCTGTACTGGATGGTTTCCGATGTGGTGGAGGCTCGGAGTTTGGTCATGAGGATCCGTACTATGTTGAAGAGGAACACAAAATTGATCTGTGGGAAAAAAAATGAATTTCTTTATTTGATATGTGACTTTCAGTCCACTGGGCGAAGGAAATACAATATAATGAAATATATATTTACTATATATAGGTGTATAAAATTAACATTAAATTGTGTTCTCACCATAAGTACAAGAATCATGGGGCCCTGGTAGATGTAGTCCGTGTATATGCCGGCTCTCTTCCCGAACCAACACCTGATATTTGAAAAAAAAAAAAAGAAGGCAAGAAATGTTGATGAATTTATGACGGGAAAGAAAGTTGAAAAAAAAAAAAGATTTGCAAAGAAAATGTGAAAAACGGTGAATATATACATGTATATTTATTCATATAGAAACAAATAAACAGAAAAACGCAACAAAGAAAACCCAGGACTGTTGAGCAGTTCTGAGCAGTTATATATAAATAGATTGTATGGTTGTGTATTTACAGTAGTGTTACACAAGGTATTCTAGCACACACACACACACACACACACACACACACACTTACTTCTCGTTGTCGTAGTACAGCTTCCCAATGGCCCAGGACAAAATAATAGGGAATGGAACACCTAATCGCACAGGAAAATATATTTATGATTCCTGATTTTGAACCTTTGACCAGGACAAATGTGAAACGAACAATGCTAAACATGTTTGGACAAAAGTATTTGGACATCTGACTTTCCCACTCATGTGTATTCCATGAAGATTTTTGAGGTTACCATGAATTCATCTCAAACAGCTACAGAGCTCTAAACCCTTTGGGATGAACTGGGAAGATGTTGCCGATCTGCTTTAGAGCTATAAACCCTTTTGAGGTGAATGTTTTCACCCTTTAATGTCACCCTTGTGGCTGAACGAATCCACAAAAATCTGAACATCTTCCCAGAAGATCTGAGCTTTTGAACTGATCCAGGAGGCGGAATTAGGAGAGGGGGAACGTACACCATCCGATGCAGATGAACATCCATTTCTTGAGCTTGTCGGTGGAGTAGGTGAGCACGATGGCCGTGTGGAGATAGCAGCCCTCGCCGAACATCCAGAAGAAATTGGCCATGTGGAAGTAATTATATGCCGTCGTCACTAGACGGCACCAGGGCTTCGAGAGGGATAGAGGAATAGACAGAAAGAGGGAGGAGATTTTGTGAAAGTTCATAAAAAGACATGGCTTCATCGGCGATGCGGTTAATACTGAGCGACGTTTCGGATCCCGCCAGACCGAACGTCTCGTCTGCGGACTCCAGAGCGCAGTGATCAGCGATCGATAAATAATAAATAAACATTAAATATCAATCGCTTTTATACTCAGTCACAATCTACGTCCTGATCTTAAAAGGAAAAATACCAGGAAGGACCAAACAATGGTTCTCGGTCGTCTCACCACGTTGCTCTCGTGCACGACGGGGCTCATGGTGAGCTGGACGATGAACCAGGTCGCGTTTCGCAGGATGAAGGCGGAGATCAGGTTCCAGTGGATGATGTTTCTCAGGCAGCGGATGCTCCTGACACGGCGAAAGAGAAAGAGAACCCTGAATGATTACATCATACACTATATAGACACCTGAGAATTAGGACTGGTGTGTGTGTGTCTTTCTGAACATCCCATTACAAATGTAATTCACCCTTATTCTGGGGAGATGTTCCACTGGATTTTGGAGTGTGCCTGTGGAGATTTATGGTACTGATGTAGGTGAAGTGAGAAGGTCTGGGGTGCAGTCAGCATTGACATTCATCCCAATAGAAAATCCCATGCTACCTCATCCAAAGACGTCCTTTGAAGAAGCACATCTGGAAGCCTCTGTGCATCTAACTGCAGTCTGACGCTTGCAGAAGTTCTTTTCCAGCACGTCACACAAGAACTCACACTAAAAATAATCCCAGTCACACACAACACACACACACACACACACACACACACACACACTCTGTATCCAGAGCACTTTTCTCTCTCCTCCGACTGTATTTATATTGCATATTTATTTATTTATTATTAAAAAGCCGCCTCCATCCTGTGGGGACGTGATGGACGAGACGAGAGTGGCTCTTAAAATGTCAGCCAGGAACTCAAACTTAAAACAAAAAAAAACTAAACTAAAAACTGCAAAGTTGTGACTATAACTAAAAATAAATAAATAAATAAACCAAATTGTAATTCCTTTATATGTATTTTGAATATTTAAATATGAAATATTTAAATATATGAATAATAAAAATACAAATAATAATATATTATAATTTTTTTATTTACAGTTTTACCTGTATACTATATTATTAGTATGTTAAATATTTAGCTTTAGATAAAATTTAGTCGCGATTCGAAACCTCAAAAAATGAAAACCCCGGAACCATGAAATTTTCCCTTCGCTTGAACCCGGGAGACCCGACCCTGATCCGGAACGACATCTCCATGAAGATATGCTTTCCATTAAGTTTCAAGATGTGAAAGATCTCCTGAACCCCTTTGGGATGAATTATTTTCATGCTGACTGCACCCCAGGCCTCCTCACGTCACCTGCAAGCACCGATCTCTCTCTAATCTAGAGGAACGTCTTCCCAGAAGAGTGGAGCTCTTTCGTTCATATTGTTTATTTACGCTGCAAGGTGATTCGTCTGCACATGGATTTGTTTAATTAACTGCTGGTTGCCGCGCTGACAGGGGAACGTGCCGGGCATCTCGATCCCCTTTAAGACGCCAATAAAAGTCTTTTAAAAGCCCCAAAACAAATTGTTCGTGTTGGCACAGACGGAGCAGGACAGCTGTTACAACATCCGGTGACACGGTATAAAGTGTTTACAAGCAGAAACAGAATTAAACCATAAAACAAACCGGGTCGCTTGTGACTCATATTAACATATGCTGTTTGAGGTTCTAGATCGAGATCCAGAATATAACACGACAGGTACGAATGCACCGTGGCATCTCCCAACCTGCATATGTATAAGTAACTACGACATCACTGCATCAATCGACCTAAACTCATGGACACAGGATGTTTAGTTAAGTCCGGGGGGGGGGAGGGGATTTAATTTTAATCACTCTCTATATCTATGAGTTTAAAAGTCCCAAAATTTTTTATATACTATTCATTTATTCTGGTGCTGGATTAAGTTTTTGGATCCCCCAGTGTGTGCACTCATACACACTTTACAACCCCACCACACACACACACACACACACACACACACACACACACACACACACACACACACACACACACACACACACACACACACACACACACACACACATGCTGTGCTATTGTGGCCTGAGAATGAACTGTTATTGTTATTCTGTAATGCTGCACTAACGTGTGTCCTAGTTTTAACAAAAAAGCAGCAGGGACGTGATGGAGAGAGAAAAACAGAGAGAGAGAGAGAGAGAGAGAGAGAGAGAGAGAGAGAGAGAGAGAGCGAGAGAGAAGAAATGAGCATCATGATATACGTCATTCAAACCTTCATTATAGCTGTAATATACAGTGTAATGCATACGAATCCTATATGAACTCTAAATAATTCTGTATATGAACCGTATATAAACTCTATATGAACCAAATATAAACTTGACATGTACTGTATATGAACCGGATATGAACTCTATATAAACCTTTTATGAACCCTATACGAACTATACAGGAATCGGATACAAACTTTATATGAACCCTATATGAACTGTATATGAACTCAATATGAATTGGATATGAACTTTATATAAACCCTTTATAAACTTTGTATGATCCGGACATGAACTCTATAAGAACTGTATAATAAACAGATATGAACTCTAAATAAACCTTTTATGAACCCTATACGAACTATATATAAATCGGATACTAACTCTATATGAACCCTATATGAACTCTATATGAACTGTATATGAACTCCATATGAATCGGATATGAACTTTATATAAACCCTTAATAAACTCTATATAAACCCTTTATAAACTCTCTATGAATCGGACATGAACTCTGTATGAACTCTATATGAACCGAATATGAACTCTACATGTACTGTATATGAACTTTATATAAAGTCTTTATGAACCCTATACGAACTATATATCAATTGGATACAAACTCTATATGAACCCTATATGAACCCTATATGAACTCTATATGAACTCTATATGAACTCTATATGAACTCCATATGAATCAGATATAAACTTTATATAAACCCTTCATTAACTCTATATAAACCCTTTATAAACTCTGTATGAACCGGACATGAACTCTACAAGAACTGTATATTAAACAGATATGAACTTTAAATAAACCCTTTATGCACTGTTACTGACTTTATATTTATTCACTTTACATATGTTTACATATTACATATTTACAAACTCTATGAACCGGACATGAACTCTGTATAAACTCTATACGAACCGAATATGAACTCTACATGAACTGTATATGAAACAGATATGAACTCTAATTAAACCCTTTATGAACCCTTTACAAACTATATATGAATCGGATACTAACTCTATATGAAATCTATTTGAATCAGATATAAACTTATATAAACTCTTTATGAACTCTGTATGAACTATATATGAACTGGACATAACCTCTTTATGAACTCTATATAAACTCATTATGAACCCTTTCTGAGTGATATATGAACTCTATATAAACTATATATATGAACCAGATATGAGCTATATATGAACACTATATAAACTCTATATGAACTCTATATAAACCCTATATGAACTCTATTCTCGGTCCGTTTTCATTTCATTTCCACGTACCTTCTATAAACCTGACAAAAATGAAACTGAACTGTAGTTTTGTTGTTTGTTTGTTTTAATTAGAATAGAATTGGTTTTTCCTCTGCTGCAGTTCGGTTTCATTCCACTTGATCCCTGAGGCATCCGTTCATAAAGTACCTTTTTTTTTAGCCTCGCGCTCTGCCTCGGAAATAAAACTGACTTAAAAATACCTTTACTGATAAAACCAGTACGAGAGAAACAGAACAAGGTTGAAACTATGAAACGTAAAAACGTGAAGCGTAAGATTTGAAAAGTGAAACAGGAATCGGGAAACTTTCAAGGTCAAACATTTGAAGCGTCAAAACGTGAAAATAAAACGAGTCAAATTCAAAGAGTCCAATCAAAAACTTGGAACCCAAAACTTGAAACGTGACCCAGATTCGTGTCAAATCTGAAGAGTGAAAATCTTGAAAATTTTGTGAAACGTGACCCACGAAACGTGAAAACATGAGACATTGAACATGACCAGCTGGACCTGGAGCAGGTCCTCGAAAAGAACATTTCCAACAGCCGTACCTGAGGCGTAGGAAGATGATGAAGGCGATGAAGAGGGTGAAGAGAGACAGGCAGTGACCCAGGTAGTTAATGATGACCACAATTTGATAATGCAGCCTGCTTTTTCTCTGCAACACACACACACACACACACACACACACACACACACATGTTCAGGTTGGTTAAATGATGCTCTTGGATTGCAATTTTCAAAAAGAGCAGGATTTAGCAGCGTCTCACAGCGTCACGCTGCCACCACCATGCTTCACTGTAGGGACAGTAAGGATTAAGCTACCACACACTGCACGTGCGGTTGGGGCCGAATGCCCACAAAACCTTCTCCAACCTCACGTTCTTCAGCTGGTACTTCAGTTCTTGAGATGGTTGAGAGGTGCACCGTTGCGCCATTCCCGAACGCTTGTTTTTTTTCAAAGTGATTGGTCTTTCACAGTGTGTGGACCTCACATTACCTGCACACTGAGAATAGCTTTGCACTGGGTGTAGTCACTTTTGGAAGCCCAGGTCCCGTTGGCCAGACACTTCCGGAAGATTTGATCTACAGAAGACCAAAAAAAAAGCGGAACAATTTTCGATTAATTGGCAATCGTTTGTCCTTGTTAAATTATGTTATGATGTTAGAATCGGTGTACGTTATGAGAAAATCATCAACGATCCTGAATTCGAAAGTTCCGGAATTCCACATCTGAATAAAATGTTCATTTTGTATCTGTATAAAGACGCAAATTTGACTGAATAAAAAAAGGATGCAAATTTCACATCTGGATGAAAATACTGATTCTACAACTTAATAAAAAGGATGCAAATTCCACAAGAGGCTACAGATGCAAATTTCACATCTGGATAAAGATGCAAATTCAACATCTGGATTAATTTTTATTTATTTTTTAACATTTCACATCTGGATAAAAATGCAAATTCCACATCTGGATAAAAATACCGATTCTGCAACTGAATAAAAAAGGATGCAAATTCCACAACTGGCTACAGATGCAAATTTCATATCTGGATAAAGATGCAAGTTTCACATCTGCATAAAAAAATACAGATTCTACAACTGATTTTAAAAAGATGCAAATTCCACAACTGGCTACAGCAAATTTCACATCTGGATCATGATCGGAAATTCCACATATGGATAATGTATTATATTTTTTTGCTAATTCCACATCTGTATAAAGATCCAATTCCACATCTGCATAAAGATGCAAATTTCATATCTGAATAAAAACTTTCATTACACATAGGTATACATCTTCAGATTCCACAACTTGCTGCATATGAACATTCCACATCTGGATAAAAATGCTAATTCCACATCTGGATAAAAACTTTCTACAGCTTGCATTAAAAAAGATGCAAAAGATGCCAAGAGACTCAGCGTTTGTCCAGAGAACGAGACGCAAACTGAAATGCAGGCCAGCTGTGCTACTTCCCAGATGTTACCCCCTGAATAAAATCTTCTCCCTGGTGATTCCTTTCCAATGATAGACACTGTAGCGGGGGACTGGCACTGGAGACTCCTTCCAGACAATGCTAAATCTCTGACCAATCAGAATTCAAAAGAGTAGTGAAGTATAGTTACAGTGTCCCTAGTGGTTGTAAAAGGTATGTTTCATATAGATTCTGTTTTATTTTTAATACTGTGTGTGTGTGTGTGTGTGTGTGTGTGTGTGTGTGTGTGTGTGTGTGTGTGTGTATCACTATGCGTGACTGATGGCTCGTAAAACTAAATAAAGAGGTGAAGAATAGCTCTGATCACACACACAAACACACACACACACACACACACACACACACACACACACACACAGGTGTTTTGTGCATGTCTGCCACGCAGCCTAGATATGTACTGAATGCTGACTTCATGAAAGTACTCGAGTAAAAATAAACCAGAATACACATTCTGCCCCCCCCCCCCAATTGTGTTTGAATATTCCAAAACCCAGGAAACACACACTCCATACCAGCCCAACTTTCATCTACTCCAACCACCGCTAACGTTACAGGAAAGTTTCTCGTGTTCAGAATCGGGTTCCGGCACATCACGTCGAACATCTACGAATCTAGTCACGCAGACGAGACAAAGTGGTTCAGACAGGGCACAGAGTATGTGAATAGGGACACTGTGTGTGTGTGTGTGTGTGTGTGTGTGTGTGTGTGTGTACAGTGTTCAGCGAAGTGAAGAAGAAATATGAGAGCGAGAGGCTGCATATCCACTGTGAGACCAAAAGTATTCCAAAAAAATAAAAATAAATAAATCCTATGGGCGAGCGATATTTTACCACGAGAATCGATTCTTTCGATACTGTTGATCTGATACTTTCGGATCGTCGCGCCTATCGGTAGCGGGACGTGCGAGCGAGCCGAAATGCTGCTGCTGATAATATGTGATGCTTTAAAGACTCTCCTTACTGGTGGTGTTGTATCGGACCCCGTAGAGGAGCTCCGGACAGGGACGTGACACCGTGTCCCCGGCTACGCTACGTGGCCAGCAGGTCCCGATGCCGTCGATAGACGTCCTGCAAAACACACCTACACAACACACAGCGAAGGATTGACAGTGTATCGTCACGGACACCACGTGAGAGGACGTGCGTAACCGTTACACGTACCTGAGGTATTCGTGTCCGAGTGATTCGCAGTTTCCGGAAGGTTCACTGGGGGACAAAAAATGATGACAAACACACATTTGGACAGAGAACCTCGATCTCGTTATAGCTAAATATTAACTAGCTAGCGAGTTAGCCATTAGTCCATCCGCTATGTCAGTTAGCTTGCTTTCTGATTTAAATGTGGCTAGCTAGCATTACACCGCGGCTACAGATCTGTACGCTGGGAGACTTGCTAGCTAGGCTAGTTATTTTTGTTCGCTAGCTTTTTTAACTTTCCACGTTCGCTATCAGCCTGATCATTCCAGATGTTCCACGTGCTACAGCTGGAATGGCCTTAACCTGACTGCATTATTACGTCGCTAGCTAGTATGAGTTGTTTAGCGAGTTAGCCATGCTAGTCAGCGTTACTGATATCAGAGCTATCGCTAATATAATAGAACATTTAGTGCGACATTTCACATCACACCGTGTGCTCTACAAAGGTCAGCCTGGACTGTAGGAACAGATGTTTTAACACACACACACACACACACACACACACACACACACACATGTGTGGTTTCCAGAAGCCAGCATTAGCACAGCGTCACAGGTGATATCAGCTGACGTCTTCACAACCACGAAAGACAAGACAGACAGGACCTGAAAAAAAAAAAAAAAAGACAGACAGATAGAGAGATCATGGAGAGACATATTGAAACAAAAGATGAGGGGAGACAGATAAAGAGAGATAGAGAAAGAGATGGGGAGAGACAGAGGGAAAAATGAGACAGAGAGAGAGAAAAAGAGAGAGCGAGAACAAGAGAAATAGAGACAGATAGTGACGGAAAGAGATAGAGAGAGACAGGGACACGAAGAGATAGAGAAAGAGATAGATAGTGACAAAGAGAGCTGGAGAGAGAGACAGATAGGGACAGAGAGAGATAGAGAGACAGGGATAGAGGTAGAGAGACGAGGAGAGTCAAAGACATAGAGAGAGACAGAGAGAGAGAATGAGAGAGTTACGAGTTGCTGAAAGAGAATATATCACTCTTTTTTCTCACTTGTTCCCACATCCCTCTCTTTTCCTGAGTTATTTGCTATTTTAAGAAGTTGCACTTGAGCCAAAATCAACAGCTGAGGACTCGGCGTCTGCGTCTGCGTCTGCGTCTGCGTGTAACGACAAGCCTGATGTCAACACCACGTTCGTCACGTCACGTCGCGCAGGCATGCGTGAGGATGCAACACACTTTCGCTCGAACGTATCAATCACACGCTCAAGAACTTTATGTGTGCACAAGTATTGGCACCTTTACAAATGTATATGGAGAAGAAGCATATCTGGGTGGAAAAGGTCAGGTGTCCCAATACTTTTCCATCCAGATGTGCTTCTTCTTCAAACCTAAAACTTGAAGACTCTCATGTCTTTGGATGCACTAAAATGAATTGTTTATCAAACCTGGTCCAGCATGTGCTCAAATCTCATTAAGATATGCTTTAAATGGGATGGACGATGTGGAAGTTCTCCTGCTGTAGATCTCTAAACCCAATTGAGAAGAGTTTTTCACACTGACCGCACCACTGGGTTCCTCACCTTCTCACCTACATCAGTACCAGACTTTACTCTCACGAAAATCTCCATGAAATCTAATGTAACATCTTCCCAGAAGAGTGGAACTCCTTATAAGAACACACACACACACCTGTTCAATTAACTAATTAATCAATCCAGATGTTCACCAGAAAACCTTCTTCTTCTTACCTTTAGCACCCACATTTCCATCCTTGATCAGATTTTTTCAATCAGTTCATCATGCACCTCCAGCGTGGAGAAGCAATGTCCATCTCTGGACCTTCTGAGCTGTCCCACTCACAGAGCTGCCCCACGTCCACGCGCACGGAAAACCAGCGTGGGCGCGCCCATGCACGCGTGTGGAGCTGTCGCGCGAGCTGAACAACGCGCCATGGTCTCGTCCACGACGCACCGAGACGCAGGAAGTCTTACGGTGTCCAAAGACGCAGAAATGTCCAAATGGGATTCCGTGGTGCATGGGACACGGAGTGAAGGCGCGTGAAAGTTTACAACAGGAAGATGTCGAGAACTTTCTTTTTCTTCCCGTTTTTTTTTAAAGTCCAGCAGGGTTTCCAGTGGAGATCACGTCCCCACGCGCGCGCACTCGACTCTCGCAACCGGACGGTCAGAGCGAGGCTTTGATTGGCAGGCGGGTGGGCGGGGCTGACCGCTAATAACCCCCACAGCTGTGTGTTTACCCTGGGGGTGAAAACATCTCATTTATATCATAATAATAATAATAATAGGAGGAAGAGGAAGAAAGTAGCACCACTACTAGTAGGAATAATACGAGTCTTAGGAGAAGAAGAAGAGCAAGAAGAGGAGGATGATGATGATGACTTACATCATTACATTATTACATTTAGCAGATGATGATGATGATGATCAATGATGTAGGCTTAGAAGAAGATGTAGAAGAAAGTACTCTTCTACTACTCCAACTGCTACTAATATTGAGAAGAAGAAGAAGAAGGAGGAGGAGGAGAAGAACAGCGTGAACCCCAATAACAATAACAGGATCTTAGTGGCTTAGAGTTTTAAACCCTATCGAACACCTTTGGGGTGATTTTTTTTATGCTGAATCTGCATAAAAATCTCCACAAAATCAACAAAATTCTACCACAGTTCCTCACAGCGCCATACGCTATAATCCATAAAGAGGTTTAACGAAGATTAGGAAAAAAAAGAATAAATCCAGCACCAGCGATTAAATGCAGCCTTCTAAATCTTTCATCAAGCAGTAAATATTTGCTTAATTTGCTTCAGTTCTCAAAAGAGAAGACTCAAGAGGGAACTTCTCCTCATCTGGGTGCCACCGAATGTCCATTTAATACAGTTAAACGTTATTGAGGTGCAGTGATGGTGATCAAATGCCAACTGTAGGAGATTAAGTACATCCACCATCAGCTTTACACAATTTCAGAACCTGGACAGCTCATTTCTCCAAATCTTTACCTTTACTCCTAAAAAAGTCGCCTTCACTAGTTTTGGATTTCTTTACAATCCAGTTCAGAGCAGCTCGATAGGATTTAGGACTGCTCCGTGAAATGGGAGCCGTGTTGGTTGAGGATTCCTTTCACTTTCCGAAACTTTCCCTGCTCCAAAACAAGCCCAAACCAATAAGCTTTCCACCTCCTTGTTTGACTGTGGGCAGTGTAATCACAACCTCTCTATTGGTCTCCATCTTCCACACGTTCCATTCGGTAGACACCGAAGAAACATGTATGTGTCTGAAAAACAGTATATGTTTAATAAAGTTATTAAAAAACTTCTCATAGGAGTTCATGGGAATAAACTGGGAATTTACGAAATTGCATTAAAGGTTAGCCTATAACAGGGAAGTTAAATGTAGTCTTCCAGGATGATTTCGGTAAAAACAACCAGATTTAATGCAATTTCAGTCTAATTTCTACCTGCACATTCATCAATCACATTCACTGTGAATTCAGTTCCCATTGAAAGTTTCTGGAAATTGACCGGAATTTTCCGCCCCTTTGCAACCCTGGTCACGACCCAACGATTGGGGACTTCTGCTCTAGAATACCCTAGGGGTGAAGAATACTTGATGGGGTACCATCCCACATGGGACCCCATTACCTACCGATGGTGAGGTTTGTTTTTGGTCCCGCCCCCTCATACAACCTGTAGCACACTGCAATTCCAACCGTAACCAATATCAGAGCTCTTTTCGCTCCCTGAAGCCTCGGTTCACGTTGGTGGCCCCTGGTCCATCGGATGATATGCGTACGAGTAGCCTCATGAAACGTTTATTTGAAAATGTAAATCACCAGAAAAGGCCAGCGCATCGAATAGCATTTGAGCAGACGCTATAAAGAGCAGTCAGTGTTCAATGAGACGCGATTAATAACGAGGAAATTGAATTTCCTGTCCAAGCTGATTAAAGAGAAATAAAACAGTCGCCTAACCGGGATATACGCCGGTCACATGGTGCACTCCAGGAGAGACTCTTACCCAACAGTTAACTGCGATGGGGGTTAATTTGCATGTGTGTGTGTGTGTGTGTGTGTGTGTGTGTGTGTGTGTGTGTGTGTGTGTGTGTGTGTGTGTGTGTGTTGTTGTTTGAAATCCACTTTTTTTATTGTTAGAACAGACTGACCTCATTTTTCCAGCTCTACAGCACAGATATGTCAGACAAACAAACATGTGTGTGTGTGTGTGTGTGTGTGTGTGTGTGTGTGTGTGTGTGTGTGTGTGTCTTCCAGATGTTCTCCCAGTGAAATATAATCCAGGAAGAGACTGATTAAAAGATATAAAAACTAAAATGGGTGAAAGCAAACACAGACAAATAAAAGATGTCAAAATACTGCTGTGCTTCAGGTTGTGATTGTAGCTTGTGGTGTAGTTTGTGCCGGCTGTTGTAACACACTGTAACATACTGAGATCGGTAAAACACTGTCAGTGTCACACTGTAACACACGGTGATCTGTAACACATTGTAATCTGTAACACACTGTAGCACACGAATCTGTAACAATCAGTAACACTGTAATCTCCAACACTTTAATTGGTAACACACTGTAACACACAGTCATCTGTAACACACTGTAAAACACTGCCGGTTGTGTAACGTTGTGTATTTGAATGTGTAAATACTTTTTACGTGCTTAATTACTGAATGACCTTAAATTAAAAAAAGGATTAAGGAAAACGTCTCTGAAGGGCAAAAAGTGTCCTAATTATTCACCGGAAAATAAGATAACGAGAGAGAGAGAGAGAGAGAGAGAGAGAGAGAGAGAGAGAGAGAGAGGTTTCATTCAGTTTTCAGTGTTTATTCAGTGTTCTGATAGATAGATAGATAGATAGATAGATAGATAGATAGATAGATAGATAGATAGATAGATAGATAGATAGATAGATAGATAGATAGATAGAGAAAATTCCTAAGCAGAATGGAAAGAAAGAAAAGATAAGAAAGAAAAACACAAGATCTCTATATCTTCTATTTAGCAGGGTGTCAGCCCTAAAGCAACCTTGTCTAAATGGCGACCTCTGGTGGCTCGTGTTTGAAAGCGCACCAAGCACATATTTTTAATGCGATGTCGTTTTTCTACCACTAGGTGTCACGGTTTTTGCTTCTTTTTTCCGCCCTCTTTAGTGAAACAATGAAGCTCCAGCGCGAGGCGCAGGCATCCTGAGGAGGAGGAGGAGGAGGATAAGAAGGATGCGGCGCGGTAAGGATGCGCGAAACGCCCCTTAGCAACAACCATCTTTAATTATTATTATAATAAATAAATGCAATAAACATCGCACACTATTAAAGGAATGAATAGAAACGTAGCGGGAATGTAGGAATGTAGGGGCGTGTATTTTTCTTTTTCCCTTTTTCTTTTTGACGATGAAGCCCGAGCGCGTGTGCCGTGTGGTCGCCTTCATCCTGCTTTTGTGCGGCGCCGAGAGGACGCACGGGAAATCGGTGGCGGACCCCGGTGAGTGCGGGAGGGAAGAGAAGAGAAGGGAAGAAAAGGGTGGGGGGAAAATGAAAGACCAAGAAAGATCTCATTTCAACCATCCAAGATTTTTTTTTGCATGATTCCAATCGCATCATTTCGTGTTCATGCTGAATCCTGGTGAATCCGGTATATTATAAAGGGGGAATAAAAAATAATAAAAAAGAGGGTCTGGTCTTCATGTGGCCCTTTTCAGCATTCAGTCTGCTGAAGCTTCATTTTGCCCTCATGGAGATCCATTTCATTCCATCAGAATCTTTTTCTGCCATCACATGAGATCATTTCATCATATTCGGGCGTCTTTAGGCATTAATGCAAATGAAGGACGTGACACACACACACACACACACACACACACACACACACACTACACGCCTTGCATCGCTTTTGTTTGCAAGACATGCACTTAAGGACCAGGGCACGTGTACAAACGTTGTACCGCCATGACATCCATCACACCTTAGATATTCTTCCCAGGTTTTTCTGTAACACCAAAAGCTTTGAATTTCATCCAGATGTTTCGATCTAGTAGCTTTCTGACTAACTTTCACAATATACGGTCTTAAACTTCACAGGATCACAGAAGCGTAGGCACCGGGGGACCCACAATAAGGCAGTAGGGACCCCCCATGAAAATTTAGATTTAGGGGCGTCCCCAAGATTATTTTAGCAAAAAATTGCACAACAACTGGGGACCCCATAAGACTCAATTCGAGCACTGCCTATCAATATCTAAACACAATGAAACTTCTCCTCACGTCATCACACACCAACTTAATGAGGTTCCAGGTTGGGTTCTTCGGAGGACATTACTCACTTCCTGCGTCCCTCGTTTCAGAGGTGCAGGTGCGGGTGAAGGTCTTTGACAGCGGCAACCTCGCGCCCCTTCCCGACGCCGCCGTTGTCGTCCACGGCAACCGGAGCATCCTGGCATCCAGCCAGGGGCCCGGCGATGACGGGGCGCTTGTGAATTTCCAGTACCGCACGGGCACCTGGGTGATCATCACGGCCTCCCAAAAGGATTACGTGACCGGCTCGGTGCCGTGGCACGCTACCAAAGTCCCCTGTGAGTAAATGCGTTCGCGCGCCATCCTGATTGGTGAGTGCGGGATGATTTTTTTTGGTTTTTTACAATCATAGCTGATTGCAGATGGTTGTTTACGGAAGGAGTCTCCACTGTCAGCGTTGTGGAACAGACAGACGCCATACGACAACTGTTTCTATTGTTCATGAGATGCTGAGCAAAAAACAGGTTCCTTTAATAAATGACGATGTGGCGTGATGCGTCGAATGTTCTCGTCTCTAACCGTGTCTGCCCCAAAACTCTTTTCATGATCATCTTCAGGATTGGGAACAAGCGACGGTCCAGATAATGGGAACTGTTTCAATCCAGAAATATTAATCCAGAAATTAATGCGTGTATGTAAAACACATGTTGCATCGGCATTTTTTCTTGCCTTCATCTCTTTCTTTCCTATTTTTGTATTTCAGTATTCTCCTCAGTCAGCCTGTACCTTCTGGCTCAAAGGCCAGGAACCCTCATTCTCTACGATGATGTCATCCATGTGTTTCATGGCTCTCCAGGTACAAATTGGTTACCACTTGCTGGAACGATGATCGGTGGTTCATTGGTTATTCATCAGCCCAGTTTTTTGCATTATTCACAATAGAAGGCCATTGGGGCAGGATTTATGTTGCCCCATGCGCAGGATTAGCAGGGTGGGAAATTGAGCTAGTTTGAAAATGGCCTTCAGGCCAAATTGAATCAAATAGTTTTCTGTGTAAGTGCAGGCAAGTTTGCACGAGAAGAAAGTTTAGAATAAAAAGGGTAAAAAAAGAAGGACAACGTGTCTCCCTTTTTCAGTACTATTGGGCCAGTTTGGATTGGATGTATTTGGCCTAAATCTTGATTAACGTTCCTGCTACATCCAAGTTTGGTGTTTATTAAGCTGCCAGACTGCATCCTGGAGAGGTAAATGTTGGGGCCACTGTCAAAATTCACTAGATTTTAGCCTACGGGAAAATCCAAGTGTGTTTGAGTCTATGCGATTGCACATGTGTCTCATCTCTCACACACTCACACATGACCTTGTTGCCATCAGCTAGTTTTCTTTACAGTTACTATTTCCTCCCGCTGTTACCATAGCAACACCATCCTTGCAAAAAAAAAAAAAATCTGATCCCAAATACAATATTCTAGCTTCGGACCTGAATGATGAAATACTGTAGTTTTGTATATAACCCCAATAACAATGTTGTTTTAATGTGAAACTGTTATCATTGTGTTATCATTGTGTATCGAAAGAAAAAAGAATGAGGCGACTTCCTTTTCTTCTGCAGGAAATTGATGATTTCATGGTGCAAGTTATTTACCTGAATCGCGTACATTGTTGTTTCGAAGGGGACGTTATATATATCTTACCTTTTGACTATACTGTTACTGAGAAACAAATAAAAAACAAAACAAAACAACAACCCTATTTTAAACCCACAGGTGGGCGGAGTCAGCCATGGCTTCAAATTCCAAGGCGGAGCTTGCACTTAAACTCCTCCTTCTCGGAACTCACTGCTGTGTTGACCACTGCCAGAGATACGAGTGAAATCAATGACTTCCCCTACCTCCTGGCCCTCGAGCCCAACACCACAGGTCATATTTTCCAGATGGAGGGATTCATATGATCGCTGTCAACTTTTTTAAGAATGATATACGTATTTCCCAAGATATTTCTGTGTAATTAATGTGGGCATGTTCCTGTAGGAGGAGAGAACAGCTGGACGGATTTGACAGTAGTCGCTGCAGTCAGTGCACAGCTGTTTGACCGGGAAGGCAATGAGGTTCAAGTAACCGAGCCGGTTCATTTCTCCGTGCCACTGCCTTCCGACTCCCGTATCCGCTCGCCCACCAGCATACCGGTGTGGCTTTATAACACGAACACAGGTATTCATGCAAGACATAAACCTTGGAGACTTCTCTAAGTAACATTGTAATTCATTCTGATGGGTTCTGGTTGGAGATGGTGGCTTGTTAAAGCTGGTGTGGGACAGGGATCCATTCCGGGGGGCCCTTTCCTGTTGTGTCAAATTTGCAAAATTTACAGCTTTATTTATTCATTTCTGGGTTCTATTTTTTGGCATTTCCACCATTTATCCGGCTGATCATTTTCACCCACCAACGAGCTCTTCGCTGCCACCCGAAGGATACTATTCGGTGGAGAAATAAAGGCTAACACACAGACATTTCTAGCCAGCCAACTGCATCTTTTCACAATCTCTAAGGAAAACACTATTAACTCTTTGAAATCTATCACTTGCAATCTCCTGCCAAGAAGGCAAACCTTGTTCTGGTGCAAATTAGGAGTGATTATTCATCTACTCTTTAAAGCTTTCATTTCTGGATAATGTTTGCTTTTTGCAGGCCTGTGGGTGAGAAATGGGACTGGCTACATCAGAAGAGATGGCTCTCATTTTACATGGGACTTCATGGCTTCGAGGTTGGGATACTGGATAGCAGCCTTCCCCTCTTCATCAGGTATACCACGCATGCCACATGTATGCAAACACGAAAGCCCAGTCATTACAGATGGTCACAGAGTTACGATGGTTCCACGTAACCTAAGATATTTCGTCGGCAATTTTTTACCGCAAAAATAATGATAATAATACATTTTAAATATTGTGATTGCATTACAGGCACCGGTTTGTCGCATCCAAGCCTGAGGGACATCACTGCATATCACACCCTTATCTTGCTCTCCATACTGGGATCTCTGGCTCTGCTTGTATTGGTACTACTTTGCATTCTTCTCTACTACTGCAGGTTGGTTGGGTTTGGCATCTCAGCAAGGTCTTTACAGAGGCTCCATAACATAACCACTCACGTAACACATAATCACTCAATTACTTGCTTCTGTTTCTTGTTGTTAGACGGAGGTGCCTGAAGCCTCGGAGACAGCAAAAACAGGGGCAAGTGTCCATTGCATTGTGCAACTCCAGAAGAGACCAGGGGACCTCCACCTCTCGCCTCAACCTTATCTGTGGCGGTCATGCTGAAACCACCACCTCCAACAGTGACCCGGAGGCCAACAAATCTGACGCCTCGACGTCCCATGAGTACAAGAGCGCACGTGATGAGTTTGCCAAGCACGTACCAGCACACAAACTCCGTCATTCATCCAAGAATAAACAGTCCAAAGGAGCCCAGCGAGGTGCGGAAAGCTTCGCGATGAAGGTACACCGTTCCACAGAAACAAGCACCCTGGACAATGCTGTTCCCCACGAAGACTACAGTCGCAACTACAGTCCAGATGTAAAGGACAACGATTACCGGCGCAGGCATGTCGTGAACGATAATCGCGGCTACACCGCTGACCCACCTTCTCCGCCACTTTTGGACAAGCCGCCGGAATATTCACAGGTTTCCCAAGGTCAGGACCATCTTGCTCGTCCAACAACTTTAAATACCCAACCTGGTCAGATCATATTCTGCAGCTCTTTGGATCAAATGACAGAGAACATGTATCGAAGCATGGTTCCAACCCTGGTCATTCCAGCACATTACATGCGTCTGTCGTCTGAGTTTGGTGGCTCCGAAGGTGCAAAGGACGGCCAGAGTCAGGCCGAGAGAGAAAGGGATGGCCAAGGAGGGGCAGGTAATGGTGGTAGCAGTGGAGTTCAGAGCCAAGGTCATCAGATCCAGAGCCAGGGATCAGGCCAATCCCAGCAAGGAGTCGGGTCCCCAGCCGATTCGGAAGAGAACGTATGGGCATCTGGAGGTCCGTCAGCACCGGTCCACATCCCAGTGCTCTTTAATGATTCCACCATGGCTCAGATGAATGGCGAGCTACAAGCACTGACAGAAAAGAAACTTAGAGAACTAGGAGTCAAGCAGCACCCTCGTGCCTGGTTCATATCCCTTGATGGACGTGCCAATGCTCATGTCCGTCACTCCTATATCGATGTTGCCTCGGAGTTTGCTCACAGTGGAGCTAACAGCAGTAACCACAGTGCTCAAAGCACCCTGAGCGCCCCTGCCGGCACCAGTAAAGATTGCAGCCCAGATACAGGTCTCCAAAATACGCAACCGGAGCGCAAACAGGCATCTGGAAGGAAGAGTAAAGAAGAGCGGCATGGAAATGGGAGGAAGGGATATGGAGGAAGCAGCAGTGTGGGGAAACAGTATTCCAAACTGCCTTATCATGATTCTCTAGATCTTGCTGGTGGAGTCGGCCGTATGGGGGCAGGATCACCTCTGGAAAATCCACTGACTCCCCTCCTTGATGACGGTCCAGAGGAACCACGCGGGTCTCCGATGCCACGAAGAGGTCGAAGCCGTGGAAACAGTTCACGTAGCAGCAACAGCGAGACCCAACGGGATTCTGTCACCAGCCCGGAGGACGATAACGACCCAGACGACAAAGACGAGAACAAGAAAAGTCCCTGGCAGCGCATCGAAGAACGTCCACTCATGGTGTTCCATCCCAAGAAGTAAAAGAAAGAGACCAGGTCACACCTATTTCAATACGGAGGACGTGTACACTTGGATCCAGGATCATGTTTGAGCGCTTGAACCATCTTTGAAAAGGACGTTTTTATGAAAAAAGGTGATTTTTTTTTTGGGATGTCCGCAACTGGAATGAATCGGTGAAGTAAATTTTTACAGACAATCTAACGTGTTTCCTCAAAGTCGTAAAAAACAATGTCAGAATCATTTTGTAATTAATGGAACACCATCCTTATATCTTTAAAAACTGTCGATGTGGATATGAGACTAGTAGGAAAGATGAGATCCTGGGAACAGACGAGCAGATGAGGTGACACTCTGACCTCAATGATGCCTGACTGAAGTCCCTTATCATGATATTCCCATAAAAATCGAAATCAGAATATTTCATAATGTACATTATATATATGTTTACAATCAAATATGGCACAAAAAAGTCGGTATAATATGTGCAAATGCTTCTCGGTCAGAATGGCTTGTGGATGTTTGGAGTAGTGCCAGAAGGCATGTTTATGAAATTTACGCTACTGGATGTTTTTATATTTGATGTTGTGACACAGAATTCCTGTGTACGTTCGGTTTCATATTCCCAATATGGACACACCAAATTCCTGGATCCAACAGGAAGCATTGTGTATTATTATTATTATTATTATTATTATTATTATTATTATTAGCGGTTTTTTTTTCATTTTCAGTCAACATTCCACAGGAGACATTCCTATTTAATGGCCAGTGCTCGTGGATTTGTATCACTTGTATTTGTAGTTTATTACTTAAATAATTAGATGTATTCATTGCTGGAGGGGGGCGTGGTCAGGGCATGGTTTGTGAACAGAAGGCGGAGCCAGAGGAAACTAGTGGTAAGGGTCAGTCACCTGTGCGTGATTCTTACCACTCCTTGGCTCCACCCTTTATTTCGCAAACCACACCCCTGACGACGCCCCCTGTCTGCACAGTAGTGAAGTCCATCTGTTTTATCATGCGTTTTTTTTTTTTTTTACTTTGGGGGGTGGAGGGGGGGGTTGTTTTCTTTCTTTCTTTTTTTTTTTTTATACCTGAATGAACTGGACAGGAAATCCTGTTTTGGCTTCTGTATACATTTATGTGCCAAGTTTTTTCGATCGTACTAATGAACTTTTTTTTACGAACTCGGTTTACGATCTCTGCCGTATGAAAAAGTAGATCAGGCCAAAAGTTTGTGGACACCTGCTCTTAAGATTCTTCCAAATTTTGTCCCGAATCGCTGTTATGGTAAACGCCATTCTTCTGGGAAGACGTTCCGCTAGATTTTACGGAGATTTGTGCTCATTCAGCTAAAAATCAGGCACTGATGTAGGTGAGAAGGTGAGGTGAGGAGGTTCCTGGTGTGCGGTTAGAATTCAAAATTTATTCCAATAGGGTTTAGAGCGCTATAGCAGGAGAGCTTCCATATCTTCCAACCTTACCTCTCTTACATGGAGATTGGCCTTGTGCACAAATGTCAACAGGAACAGGTTTGGGGTCTCCTAGTTTTCTCCAAGACGTCTGATACGATCACATCTGGCTGAAACATTGGGGTGTCCCAATACTTTTGGCGATAAAGTCAATAAAGTTTTTTCACGGCTTTGCAACAAGTTACTGAAAAACAAACAAACAAACAAAAAACGCGAACTTTTCTGAAATATACCTTACGATGTGCAGAAACATGGAGACTCTTTCCCAGATGTTTAATAAACGGTCCTCAACTCGACTCCACTCCACTTTATTAGCGTTTATTTATTTTTCTTCTTCAGTGAAAGTGAATGTCCAGTTGCTATAGAAACAGTAACGTTTTATTCGGACCACCAACTAGAATCGAGAATTTAACAGACCGTTCCAGAGACCAATCCAGATGTTTGAGGAGTCCTGTGTGTGTGTGTGTGTGTGTGTGTGTGTATAGTAGCATTAAGATGCATGGGATGTCAAGAGAAGGCAAACATCTTCTACGTCGGAATATTTGGTGCTATTTGCGCCCCCTATAGGTGTATTTTACTATGTGTTCTATATATTTATTATAAGCGCCACTCTTTTGGGGAGATGTTCCACTAGATTTTGTGGAGATATTCGGTGTTAGTAAAGTCTACTGATGTAGATGAGAAGGTGAGAAGGTCTGGGGTGCAACCAGTGTAAAAAAAATTCTTCTCAATAGGGTTTGGATCTCTATAGCAGGTGATCTTCTACATCTTCCAACCCAACCAAGACCTGGAAAGCAGTTTTTCATGGAGCTGGGCTTCATGAACAGACCATTCACAACGGACTCTTATGCAGCTCAAACACCTTTTTATTGATAAAAAATTAAAGCAGTAGTAAATAATTATGCAGTTACCAATCAGCATCACAATAATCAGTTCTTTTTAACATACAGGTACATTTTTTTTCACTTGAGACCACGCCTTCTTACAGGAAGCATCACAGATGGACGTCCTTTTTGACCTTTTGGACGTACTTTTGACAAACGACAGTGTTTCAGTATGACCCGTCTCAAAAACATCATCCTGAGCAGCTGGTTTCCAGCGAGTCCGTGACGAAGGTCTGCAGCTCCATCCGGCGTGATCTCATTTCAAAACCAAGCTGCAGGAGCCCAAACAATACCAACGTATTAATAGCGATGTACACGAAATGACAATTCATGTTCATTCGGAACCATCATCCGGTTCCTTTGTGGGTTCCTCTTCCTCGATGTCGGTTAATAAACCGGGCAAGTGTTGGAACAGCTGCTTTTCCAGAGCGCGGTCGATGTCGGACTCCTCGCGGAAGACGCACCACACCAGGAAGCCGATGGTGACCACGCTCAGAGGCAGGACATGCCACCACGGCTGCTGGAACCTGCTGCCCATCGAGCGCTCCACCTTCCACGTCCTGTGGCTGGCTTTACTCGTGGAGAACTTGATGGGCTCCGACAGATTCTCCTCGCCATCGCTGGACCGCCGGGGATCGGCGCCGAGACGCGACGTCAGACAGAACGATCGCGCCCTGGAAGACAATATGAGAAAATATTATGGGATGTGTAATTTTTGTAGCGCCACCCTCAGGACTGGAGGTGCTGAAGTTTTAATGGAATAGTAAATCCTTTAATGTATTTTAAAATGTAAATATGATCCTACATGTGCCTATAGTCATGCACTACATAGGCTCCCTCCTTCTACACCTTCACATAGATGTCATTTGGGACGCAGCCAAAAATGGACGCATGAAATAAAGCTGTATTATGTACTAGTTTTATATACAAAGCGCTAACTGACCTCAGAAGGACTGCACTGGCATGTCCACGACTCGAATAGCGGCGTAGAAAACGCGTGAACGCGCAGCGTGCTGCTGCGGACATGACCGCGTCCTTTTAACGTTTAGAATGACGCACGGTCATTACACATGGTGGTGCTGGTGCCACTGCGAAATGCGTCCGGGTCGGAACTATAATCTATGATCCGTTTTTTTTTCTTGTTTTTTTTTTTTTTTTTTAAATATGTATATATATTTCTCTCAACAATAAATTGAGAAACAACAAATAAATAAATGCATGTCGGTTGTGGGGTTTTTTTTTTAACCCGGAAGTGACGGTAACCAATCACAATGCGAGTCTGGCGGGTGTGTAACCGGAAAACCGTCCGGAGTGCGCGGTGCGTCGTGTGAGAGGCACGAGTCTGGTATTGTAAACGTGTATTTTACTTTTTCTCTGTTTTTTTTATTTAATGCACGTTTTAGATCGTTTCATAATTTGCAATTGATTAGAAACGATAAATATACTTTAAATGACTCCTTTTCACGTGTTTAATACTGTAATCAACATGGGCACGGACAAATATTGATGTTTTATGCAAAAGTATGTTTATTATAAGTGAAAAAACACAGAGCACGAAGATTAAATATTCATGTAAACGTTTTAATTATTGATGTTTAAAATGAATAAATTATCAGGACACCAGACGGAACATTTTCGTTCATGTTTCCACACGGACGGTTGTAATTGCCGGATGTCAAGTCAAGTTTATTTGTATAGCGCTTTTCACAACACACATTGTCTCAAAGCAGCTTTACACAAATCAACAGTGATGGTGAATGGTGTGTGTTTATCCCTGATGAGCAGCCGTGGAGACTGTGGTGAAGGAAAAACTCCCTTAGATGTTATGAGGAAGAAACCTTGAGAGGAACCAGACTCAAAAGCAGAACCTCATCCTCATCTGGGTGACATCAAGAGTGTGATCATAAATCTTCCAACAATACAGAACACTGGAGAGTGAGAACTAACATGAGTACTGGAGTATAAGATTATAAGTAAATGTTCTTTCTACAGTCTTTGGTATAAAAGTAGGAGCTACTGAGCTCAACATTTGTGATCATGGAGCTGGAGCAACCTCAGGGTGTCTCGGGATGGAGAGAGAAAGAGAAGCAGTGGAGAGGAATTAGCGTAGCTGCTGTTCATGATATTAACAGCACAAGTTGATAATGTGCATGTGATCAGATGTTCTGGAGCACAAGGTTATGATATGTGATGTGTGTTATGTGTAGGCTTTGCTAAAAAGATACGTTTTTAATCTACACTTAAACTGGGAGAGTGTGTCTGAGCCCCGAACACCGTCAGGAAGACTATTCCAGAGTTTAGGAGCTAAATGTGAGAATGTTCTACCACCTTTAGTGGACTTTGCTCTTCCAGGAACTACTAGAAGCCCAGAGTTCACTTTGTTTCTTGCATGACTTTATTCTTCCATGTGGTTTAAAATAGAACTCTTGTGTTTAACCAGAATTCCTGAGACCCCAGAAATCCAGACAGGATTCGGACCTCGATTGAGCAAATGAAGAGGAAAAAAACACCCGAGGTGTGTGAGATGTTGTTGTTGTTGTTCTAAAGAGACATTAAGAGGAAGAAATATTTGCGGGAGTCTGGAAATGTTCTGGATTCCAGAAGCTGGTGTCTGGAGGATTCTAACAGCTTCTCACATGGTGGTGTTTCATTTCCAGACCCCGGACGTGTGCGTCCCCGTGAGCGCCACGACAAAGAAGAAACTCAAAGAGCGTGTTGGTGAACGTCGTCATGAAGACCTCACTGGCAAAAAGGTGGGTGGGTTTTTATTTCATCCTGGAGAAACCTGCAGGACACGGCTGCAGACGGAACACAAAGCTAAATTCCTTGATAACTCGTTGGTACGCTTCTTGTCGGCAGAAACCCGAAGCCTGTGAAGATGTGATCCTGAAGAAGAAAAGGAAGGAGAGACCGGGCCACGTGGACGATGAAGAGTCGGCTGATGTCGTGGAGAGCCGTCAGAGTGGAGAGCTTGTGGTAACACTGTCGATGTTTGGTTCTTCAGAAGCCTACAGAAACCTTCTCTGAAGCTCTGCATTAGCGAATCTCACCTTCGTTATACGGATTAGCCTGCAGGAACCGAGATGGATGGAGTAGAAGATGAGGAGGAGCTGAGCCCGGAGGAGATGCGAGTGCTGGAGAGGAAGCTGAAGAAGATTCGGAAAAAGGAGGAGAAGAAGAAGCAGAAGGAAGAAGCGAAGGGTGAGAAGGAGGAGAGCAAAAGCAGTGTTGCACAGACGCAGGCTCTGGAGTATCTGACATGGTGAGAAACACACACACACACACACACACACATTATCTTTACAGGGGTGGTTGAAGTTCGTGTGTGTGTGTGTGTGTGTGTGTGTGTGTGTGTGTGTAGCTGGTCTGAAAAGCGAGACGAGTGGAAGTTCCAGAAGACGAGGCAGGTGTGGCTCCTGCAGCACATGTACGACAGTGAGAAGGTAACCAGCTTCAGAAATGCCCCCACACTGCACTTAGGGGTAATCACAGAGGCCACACCCACTTATAACTGACAGGTCAATAGGCCACGCCCCTTTTACACAAAACTGACCGTTTATACACATATCAGTCACTACCACACTGTGATTGACACACCACTGAAAACGATACACATAAGCCACGCCCCCTTCAATGCAACAGATACACACAGGCCACGCCTCCTTCAACTGGTATTGACTTATAGAGGCCACTCCTCTACTACTTTATTGTAACCCATACAGGCCACACCTCTTTGCAGAAACCACTACCCAGGCCATGCCTACTTCATTAAAACTGCTGCATAGGCCACGCCCCATTACTGAAATAGTCATGTATATATGTATAGGCCACACCTCCTTCACTGCCTCATTCTCACGTTTTTTCGTCCCCCAGGTGTCGGACTCGCATTTCTCGGTCCTCTTATCGTACCTGGAAGGGCTGCGGGCGTCGCTCGGGAGGTCACGGTGCAGAAAGCAGAGGCGTTAGTCCGATTTGGGGCGGGTCCTGAAGGAGAACAGGGCGGGGCTACGGAAGCACAGAAGAAGATCCACCGAGCCAGAGAGGTCATCCAGCTTGTGTCTTGAGAACGCAGGGGACAAAAATCTCATTAGTTTGACACTGTGTGATGTCCGAATGATGTCCGTCTGCAGCCTGTAAATATGTAGAACAGATTATACTTTTTTTTTTTAATAAAGAATTTCTGTTGTCCATTTTTTCATGATGCTGTTTAATTCTTTTTAGAAAATGTTATGCGGTTCGGGTCGTATAACAGGAGATAATTATAAAACGTGTAATAAAACATTTAATACCACACCTCGAGTGAGTTCTCAATGTTTTCTCACAGAATTGTGTGATTTTAAAACTTTCCAAAATGTACTATTGTAATTTTAGTTCATTCTGAGTTATTTTTTATCTTCACCATAAGGTGGCGCTGTCTGTCTTTGCCCTGGTATAATATAGCTTGGTATATTATATATAGTTAGTTATATCCTACCCGTATTCGAAATAGCCGCCTGTGATTGGTTGGCTTCCTTACCATTGCTTCACAGAAGTGGGATTTTCCAGCCAATCAAAGGCGCGGGGGCGGACTTTATGTAATACGGGTGGGAAAAAAAAAAACAAGCGCGTTGAGGTGACCGAGCGCCGTGATGTTTCCTTGCTAACGTGTTTAGCTGATAATTTTTAGTTTTGTTTCAGTTCGGTGAGTTTATTTGATTAAATGTACGAGATATGAGTAGATACGTTCTTCCTGCGTCCATATTCGGCACTGTTTTTGGCTGCGCTGTCCTGCTAAAGTAAGTGAGATTTGCTAAGCTAACTCTGGCTGTGTCTCAAATCAATAAGCACTTCTAGGGCATAGTGTCTAGGGGAAGTCGTATTTAATGTGTTGAGCTATTTAGAAACGGCCCACTGACTCACAGGTGCTTGTATGTGCTGTTCTGGAACATGTGAATCTCCTTCATCAGCAACTGCAGGTTTCTTTTTCTCTCAGAAACCATGTGACCGGAGGCTCCTGCCCGAGTAAAGCCAGGATCCCTGGGAAGACGGTGGTTATAACCGGGGCCAACACCGGCATCGGAAAAGAGACGGCCCGAGAGCTGGCTAGGAGAGGTACGGTTCGGTTCGGTTCGGACCCTCTCCAAGTCCCGGGGCTGAGGCTACCAGAACCTGCCAGGAGAACCCGGTTAATGCAGCCTCAAAACCTGCAGGAGGACGTCATAAACACACTCATATAATAGTTATAGCATCAGTTATTAGTCATTAGAACAGTCATGATCAGTTATTAGTCATTAGAACAGTCATGATCAGTTATTAGTCATTAGAACAGTCGTGATCAGTGATTAGTCATTAGAACAGTCATGATCAGTGATTAGTCATTAGAACAGTCATGATCAGTGATTAGTCATTAGAACAGTCGTGATCAGTGATTAGTCATTAGAACAGTCATGATCAGTTATTAGTCATTAGAACAGTCGTGATCAGTGATTAGTCATTAGAACAGTCATGATCGGTGATTGGTCATTAGAACAGTCATGATCAGTGATTAGTCATTAGAACAGTCATGATCAGTGATTAGTCATTAGAACAGTCATGATCAGTGATTAGTCATTAGAACAGTCATGATCAGTGATTAGTCATTAGAACAGTCATGATCAGTGATTAGTCATTAGAACAGTCATGATCAGTGATTAGTCATTAGAACAGTCATGATCAGTGATTAGTCTTAAGAACAGTCATGATCAGTGATTAGTCATTAGAACAGTCATGATCAGTGATTAGTCTTAAGAACAGTCATGATCAGTGATTAGTCATTAGAACAGTCATGATCAGTGATTAGTCATTAGAACAGTCATGATCAGTGATTAGTCATTAGAACAGTCATGATCAGGTGATTAGTCATTAGAACAGTCATGATCAGTGATAGTCATTAGAACAGTCATGATCAGTGATTAGTCATTAGAACAGTCATGATCAGTTATTAGTCATTAGAACAGTCATGATCAGTTATTAGTCATTAGAACAGTCATGATCAGTGATAAGTCATTAGAACCGTCATGATCAGTGATTAGTCATTAGAACAGTCATGATCAGTGATCAGTCATTAGAACAGTCATGATCAGTGATTAGTCATTAGAACAGTCATGATCAGTGATTAGTCATTAGAACAGTCGTGATCAGTGATTAGTCATTAGAACAGTCGTGATCAGTGATTAGTCATTAGAACAGTCATGATCAGTGATTAGTCATTAGAACAGTCATGATCAGTGATCAGTCATTAGAACAGTCATGATCAGTGATTAGTCATTAGAACAGTCATGATCAGTTATTAGTCATTAGAACAGTCATGATCAGTTGATAGAACAGCTGTGATTAGTGATTAGTCATTAGAAAAGCCGGTTCTGATCGGTGATTAGTCATTACAACAAAAAGCTTTGATCAGAAAAACACACAACCCAGTGTCTCCTCTTGTGCAGGAGGACGGATTATTATGGGATGTCGGGACATGGGAAAGTGTGAAGAAGCAGCCCGCGAGATCCGAGGCTCCACCCTGAACCCTCACGTTTACGCCAGACACGTGGACCTGGCTTCAATAAAATCTGTACGGAGATTCGCCGAGGAGATTAACCGGGGTAAAACACACACACACACACACACACACACACACACACGCACGTGCAGTATTATTTCGCTCACTGTGTACCTTATAATGGAAGGTTTGTGTGGACAAGGTTCATCTCTGTACACGTGTGTATGTTTTCAGAAGAGGACAGAGTGGACATTTTGATCAACAACGCTGGGGTGATGAGATGTCCTCCAGGGAAGACGGAGGATGGATTCGACATGCAACTTGGAGTCAACTACTTGGGTATGTGTTAGCGTAGCGCTAACGGTTTTAAAGGTCGGACTGTGACACCCAAGCAAAACAAAATCCCCAGACGTCTCGTTTGTCCGGTTTCCAGGCCATTTCCTCCTGACCAATCTGCTTCTGGATAAGCTGAGAGACTCCGCCCCTAGCCGAGTGATCAACCTATCATCTTTGGCGCATGCTGTAGGCGAGATTGACCTCGAGGACCTCAACTGGGACAGGAAGAAATTTAACACGAAGAAGGCGTATTGTCAGAGCAAACTCGCAGTCGTACTGTTCACCCGAGAGCTCGCACGCAGACTGGAGGGTCAGTGCACGTGTGTTGCTTCAGCTAGAACTCATAATGGAAGGAGAAACTTCTGCAAATGTGTGTGTGTGTGTGTGTGTGTGTGTGTGTGTGTTGTAGGCACCGGGGTTACGGTCTCCGCCCTGCACCCTGGAGTCGTCGCCACAGACCTGGGCAGACACACGGGCATGCACCAGTCCCACTTCTCCAGCACCGTACTTAGTAAGTCAGTTGGTCATGTGACCCTCAGGTCTGACACTGGAGACTCCTTCTGCAAATCCCCAGATGACTGGGAATCTTTTTTTGTGCCCTCCAGGTCCAGTCTTCTACCTGCTGACCAAGTCGCCCGAACTCGGCGCCCAACCCGGCGTCTACCTTTCCGTTGCCGAGGAGCTGGTGGGCGTGAGCGGGCGCTACTACGACGTCATGACGGAGAAAGACCCCGCCCCTCAGGCTCTGGACCAGGAAACGCCGATCAAACTGTGGGACATCAGCGCATCTTTAGTGGGTTTAGAGACCACTGTGTCTCCACCCGAGAAAACGTTCAGGCGCGCTCCTCCGAGCTCGCCGTCGCTATGACGACCGCGCAAGACCCGGGTTTCTGCTCCTGGGTTCGCTAATAAAAGTTTATATTCAAAACAAAAGTTCTTGCATTTGGTCTTTTTGTGTTCAGGAACGTGAGCAACACTTTGATTCACGTGACTGTTATGAAACATCTCACTACACGTGCGAACATAAAGAACCCATGATAAAATATATTTGACTAGAATGTAGGATTAGCGTGTTACTCCAGAGCTTCATGTCTGGTGTTCAGGGTAAAGTAGAATATTACTAGCGAGTTAGCTGTAAACTACATCCCCCATGATGCACCACGAGCCCATGACGTCATCAGCCTGGTCCAAAGTCCGGTGTGAACCCGGTTGTGTTGTATTACAGCAGAAGGTTTTAGGAGCAGGATCGCGTTGGTGGCTGCTGGTTTCTTCTGTGCTGCTGGTGGTGTTTGTAAAGGTGCGCTGAGAAGATCATCTTCACCTGCAGTGGGTTCCGTCTCCATAGCGAGCGGTGTAGCGGAGCGGAACAATGGCCGAACCTCCGGAGGATCTCCACACTGACGACTGTCTCACCTCCTACACACACATCTACAGCCAGGACCTGCTCAGGTACACACACTCCATACCTTCTACACCTCTATCACTTTCTACACCTCTATCACTCCATACCTTCTACACCTCTATCACTCCATACCTTCTACACCTCTATCATACCTTCTACACCTCTATCACTCCATACCTTCTACACCTCTATCCTCCATACCTTCTACACCTCTATCACTATATCACTCCATACCTTCTACACCTCTATCACTATATCACTCCATACCTTCTACACCTCTATCACTATATCACTGCATACCTTCTACACCTCTATTACTTTCTACACCTCTATCACTCCATACCTTCTACACCTCTAGCACTATATCACTTCATACCTTCTACACCTCTAGCACTATATCAATCCATACCTTCTACACCTCTATCACTATATCAATCCATACCTTCTACACCTCTATCACTCCATACCTTCTACACCTCTATCACTATATCACTCCATACCTTTTACACCTCTATCACTATATCACTCCATACCTTCTACACCTCTATCACTATATCAATCCATACCTTCTACACCTCTATCACTCTGTACCTTCTACACCTCTATCACTATATCACTCTGTACCTTCTACACCTCTATCACTATATCACTCCATACCTTCTACACCTCTATCACTCCATACCTTCTACACCTCTATCACTATATCACTCCATACCTTCTACACCTCTATCACTTTCTACACCTCTATCACTCCATACCTTTTACACCTCTATCACTATATCACTCCATACCTTCTACACCTCTATCACTATATCACTCCATACCTTCTACACCTCTATCACTCCATACCTTCTACACCTCTATCACTTCATACCTTCTACACCTCTATCACTATATCACTCCATACCTTCTACACCTCTATCACCATATCACTCCATACCTTCTACACCTCTAGCACTATATCACTGCATACCTTCTACACCTCTATTACTTTCTACACCTCTATCACTCTATACCTTCTACACCTCTATCACTATATCACTCCATACCTTTTACACCTCTATCACTATATCACTCCATACCTTCTACACCTCTATCACTATATCAATCCATACCTTCTACACCTCTATCACTCTGTACCTTCTACACCTCTATCACTATATCACTCCATACCTTCTACACCTCTATCACTATATCACCCATACCTTCTACACCTCTATCACTCCATACCTTCTACACCTCTATCACTATATCACTCCATACCTTCTACACCTCTATCACTTTCTACACCTCTATCACTCCATACCTTCTACACCTCTATCACTATATCACTCCATACCTTCTACACCTCTATCACTATATCACCCATACCTTCTACACCTCTATCACTCCATACCTTCTACACCTCTATCACTTCATACCTTCTACACCTCTATCACTATATCACTCCATACCTTCTACACCTCTATCACCATATCACTCCATACCTTCTACACCTCTAGCACTATATCACTGCATACCTTCTACACCTCTATTACTTTCTACACCTCTATCACTCTATACCTTCTACACCTCTATCACTATATCACTCCATACCTTTTACACCTCTATCACTATATCACTCCATACCTTCTACACCTCTATCACTATATCAATCCATACCTTCTACACCTCTATCACTCTGTACCTTCTACACCTCTATCACTATATCACTCCATACCTTCTACACCTCTATCACTCCATACCTTCTACACCTCTATCACTATATCACTCCATACCTTCTACACCTCTAGCACTATATCACTTCATACCTTCTATACCTCTAGCACTATATCAATCCATACCTTCTACCTCTATCACTTTCTACACCTCTATCACTCCATACCTTCTACACCTCTATCACTATATCACTCCATACCTTCTACACCTCTATCACTATATCACTCCATACCTTCTACACCTCTATCACTATATCACTCCATACCTTCTACACCTCTATCACTCCATACCTTCTACACCTCTATCACTATATCACTCCATACCTTCTACACCTCTATCACTATATCACTCCATACCTTCTACACCTCTATCACTCCATACCTTCTACACCTCTATCACTATATCACTCCATACCTTCTACACCTCTATCACTCCATACCTTCTACACCTCTATCATTATATCACTCCATACCTTCTACACCTCTATCACTATATCACTCCATACCTTCTACACCTCTATCACTATATCACTGCATACCTTCTACACCTCTATTACTTTCTACACCTCTATCACTTCATACCTTCTACACCTCTAGCACTATATCACTTCATACCTTCTACACCTCTATCACTATATCACTCCATACCTTCTACACCTCTATCACTATATCACTCCATACCTTCTACACCTCTAGCACTATATCACTTCATACCTTCTACACCTCTAGCACTATATCAATCCATACCTTCTACACCTCTATTACTTTCTACACCTCTATCACTCCATACCTTCTACACCTCTATCACTATATCACCCATACCTTCTACACCTCTATCACTATATCACTCCATACCTTCTACACCTCTATTACTTTCTACACCTCTATCACTCTATACCTTCTACACCTCTATCACTATATCACTCCATACCTTCTACACCTCTATCACTATATCACTCCATACCTTCTACACCTCTATCACTATATCACTCCATACCTTCTACACCTCTATCACTATATCACTCCATACCTTCTACACCTCTATCACTCCATACCTTCTACACCTCTATCATTATATCACTCCATACCTTCTACACCTCTATCACTATATCACTCCATACCTTCTACACCTCTATCACTATATCACTGCATACCTTCTACACCTCTATTACTTTCTACACCTCTATCACTCCATACCTTCTACACTCTATCACTATATCACTCCTTACCTTCTACACCTCTATCACTCCATACCTTCTACACCTCTATCACTTCATACCTTCTACACCTCTATCACTATATCACTCCATACCTTCTACACCTCTATTACTTTCTACACCTCTATCACTTCATACCTTCTACACCTCTATCACTATATCACTCCATACCTTCTACACCTCTATCACTATATCACTCCATACCTTCTACCTCTATCACTTTCTACACCTCTATCACTCCATACCTTCTACACCTCTATCACTATATCACTCCATACCTTCTACACCTCTATCACTATATCACTCCATACTTTCTACACCTCTATCACTATCACTCCATACCTTCTACACCTCTATCACTCCATACCTTCTACACCTCTATCACTATATCACTCCATACCTTCTACACCTCTATCACTTTCTACCTCTATCACTCCATACCTTCTACACCTCTATCACTATATCACTCCATACCTTCTACACCTCTATCACTATATCACTCCATACCTTCTACACCTCTATCACTCCATACCTTCTACACCTCTATCACTATATCACTCCACACCTTCTACACCTCTATCACCCATACCTTCTACACCTCTATCACTCCATACCTTCTACACCTCTATCACTCCATACCTTCTACACCTCTATCACTATATCACTCCATACCTTCTACACCTCTATCACTATATCCTCCATACCTTCTACACCTCTATCACTATATCACTCCATACCTTCTACACCTATATCACTCCATACCTTCTACACCTCTATCACTATATCACTCCATACCTTCTACACCTCTATCCTCCATACCTTCTACACCTCTATCACTATATCACTCCATACCTTCTACACCTCTATCACTCCATACCTTCTACACCTCTATCACTCCATACCTTCTACACCTCTATCCCGATGTCACGCACACATTCTACACTTCATCTCTTTATACCTCTATCAATCAATCCTTTATTCCCTTCTTCAAATATTCCTTTTATTTATCATTCTTTATTAGTCTTGTATTCCCTTCTTTCTTCTCTCCTTATCCTCAGTTCTTTTTTTTTGACTACTGTAGGGATCACGTGGCCTTCGTCACGGGCGGGGGCTCAGGCATCGGCTTCCGCACCGCTGAGATCCTGATGAGGTACGCTTCCTCCGTTTCTCAGGTGAACACACGCACGTTCTCTCTCCTTGTCCTCCACCCTCAGCGTCACGTCTCCGTTCTCTTCCAGGCACGGCTGCGACACGGCGATCGCCAGCAGGAACCTGGACAAGCTCACTGAGGTATTCCGTCCGTTCTTCTTCTCGAGAAGGGTCTCGGGCCGAGCACGTTAAAAACGTTTTCTACCTGCGTGTCGTTCCAGGCGGCGAAGAAGCTCACGTGCGCGACGGGGCGACGCTGCCTGGCCCTGCAGATGGACGTGCGTCAGCCGGACTCCGTCTCCGCCGCCGTGGACGAGACACTGAAGGAGTTCGGACGTCTCGATATCCTCGTCAACAGTACGTCATGGTTCTTCTCGTGTAGGAGCGCCGTACACTGTGGGGCCAAAAGTATGTGGACACCCGAGCATACCGCTATTCCGAGCTTATTACTGTTCCTGGGTAGATGTTCCCTCAAAGATCTTGTGAGTTCTCGTACAGAGATTTGTGTTAGTGAAGTCAGGTTCAGGTGAGGAGGTCTGGATTGAATCTCGCTAAGATTTGAAGCTCTAGAGCAGGAGATGCGGTGTCCCAATACTTTTGGCTGCACGGTGTATGCGTCTTTCAAGCCTCACAAGTAAACCTCTGTCCGTGTTGCGCAGACGCGGCGGGGAACTTCCTGTGTCCGGCGTCCGCTCTGTCCTTCAACGCCTTCAGGACGGTGATGGAGATCGACACCATGGGGACCTTCAACACCAGCAAAGTCGTCTACGAAAAATGGCTCAAGGTGACGATAAAAAAATACTAGAAGAGCGACAGCTTCTACAGGAGCACGGTGTATCCAAAAGTATTGGGACACCTGACCTGTCCACCTGCATATGTGGTTCTTCTTTAAACTGTTTCCACAACGTCTTTGGAGGTGGTGGCTTAGTGGTTAAGCTGTTTAGACTTTGAGGAACATCTTCCCAGAAGATTTTCATAATGTGGATTTGTATGGAAAAGATTGGTCAGGCGTCCACATACTTTTGCCTGATTTAATGTGATGGAAATTGTGTGTTCAGGATCATGGAGGCTCCATCGTGAACATCTCGGCGACGCTCGGATACAGAGGCCAGGCGCTGCAGGTGCACGCTGGGTCGGCGAAGGCCGCCAACGGTAAGGCAGCGTTCGCTTTTGTTGCTTTTTTGCTGCCACTGTTTGTGTTTGTGGGGGTGTTTAGATATTGTGTGTGTGTGTGTGTGTGTGTAGATGCCATGACGAGACACTTGGCGGTAGAATGGGGCCCCAGTGGCGTGAGGGTGAACACCGTGGCCCCGGGGCCGATCTCCGGAACCGAGGGTTATCGCAAACTCGGTATGAAACTGTTGGGGGAAAGTGGCAGCCTGATGCCACATATTAATGAAGGCAGCAGGAAAGTGTGTACAGAAAGTTTGTGTCTGTCCGGTTTCAGGTGGCTCTCACGCCGAGAGCGCCGGCGTTTTCCGGACCATTCCGCTGCAGAGGGCTGGAAATAAAACGGAAATGGCGCACGCCGTGCTTTTCCTGGCGAGCCGCGCGGCGTCGTACGTCACCGGTGCCACCGTGGTGGCGGACGGAGGGGCGTGGCTTACCTCGGCCAATGACGTGGAGCGCCTGCTGGGTATACACTCTCGCTCTGCTAAACTCTGAGAGGCAGTACTGCACGCAGGTGTGTGTGTGTGTGTGTGTGTGTGTGTGTGTGTGTGTGTGGAGATATTAATACACTCCTATGTATATACTCCTAGCTTGAATATTTTAGATGATTAGGTATATGACAGTCAGACAGACGGCTAGACAGACAGACGGCTAGACAGACAGACGGCTAGACAGACAGTGTAACTGAATTGGACTAACTTTTTTGATTGAGAGATTACATGCTTGGTGTGGTGCTGCTCTTCTCACAGCTCTTCTGCTCTTCACTGCTAACAATCGAAGCATACTTTACTAACCCCACACACACACACACACACACACACACACACACACACACACACACACACACACACACCTGGAATTATCTGGAAATACTTTTAATTTGCGAGGAGAAAGAACAAAAAACGTTTATGAAGTTTGAATGATTTTATTCTGAAAATAACAGAGGCCACGCCTCCTTTTTTAATGAGACTGATAAGCACAGAGGCCACGCCTCCTTTAATGAAACTGGCACATAGAAGCCACACCTCCTTATTTACAGAGACTTCGAGCCACACAGGCCACGCCTCCTTATTTATTGCGATTGATAAGCACAGAGGCCACGCCTACTTCTTTGTTGAAACTGATCTTTTTTCTCCATTTTTTTTTTTCTCTCATTAACTGCTTTCATATTTGTCTGATGTTTTGTTTTTAGGTCTCTGGTCACAGGAGAAAAGAGGAGACAAATCCACCTGAAAAAAACCTGAATTCTGATCATTAAAATGTGTTTAAGAATGCGAAATACTGTCCACACCCTGCTGTTCTTCTTCACCTTTATAGCAGGTATAAATCCCGTACCTGATGTGCCTTCTGGAGATATGCAGTGTGTACTTGTGATTATTGCTGACTGGAAATGGGAACATCAGGCATCCTTGGATCCTGGAGGGTTCTTTGTTTTGGGATACACTGTAATGAAGCTGCAGTTTTTATTATTATTAATATCATCAGCATTATTTCTATACATTCCTCCCAAAGAACCCATTTTTAATACATTTCATATAAGTGTCCAGGTCATGATTTCCACCATCGTAACACCACTGGAGAACCGAGGACCCCTCAAAACCCATTTGAAGGTCGAGTGCTGTAGATGTAATGCTTAGAAAACATTAATGTACATATAATTTCTCTACGTTCACTTCCATAATAAAACTTGTAATTCTTCCCACTTCCTGGTGTCTTATTTTGCTTGTATCGTTGTAGTTTAACCACTAGGGGGCGCAAGGTGTATGTTTAGAAGTGAGTAGATCGAACTATTTAAGGTTCTCTTCGTTTCCAGGACAACAAGGCTAACAGCGTAAATTGTGTTAGCATCTATATTGTATGTATGTATCTTCATATCATCAACATCTTCAATCATCTCCCATTAGGGGGCGCCACAGCAGATCATCCGTCTCCATACCCCCCCTGTCCTCTACATCTGCCTCTTATCAAAACAACTACCCGCATGTCTTCCTTCACCACATCCATAAACCTCCTCCTTGGTCTTCCTCTTTTCCTCCTTCCTGGTGTCTCAGCATTCTCCTACTGATATACCCCATGTCCCTCCTCTGCACATGTCCAAACCATCTCAATCTCACCTTGTCTCCAAAACGTCCTACATGCACTGTCCCTCTAATAAACTCATTTTTAATTCTGTCTATCCTCATCACTCCTAACGAACATCTCAACATCTTCAGCTCTGCTACCTCCAGCTCCAGTAATTGTATATATGATTATATTTCTTAGGCTCGTGATTTGATCCTTTTAGGACCTTATATCGTTTATCGCGTGACAGCGGCGCGTAAAGAAAAAAAAACGACAAATAAAAGAAAAAAGAAATGAGAGGTGAGTGATGCTCGGCCCTTTGCGGTTGTGGGACCAGGCGAAGAGACTGCGGAGAAGTCCCGGGCGCATGCGCGAACCGTGCGCGCGCGTCCTAGTTGCGCGCTCCCCCCCCCGTGTGTGTGTGTGTGTGTGTGTGTGTGCGCGCGCGTGTGTTATTGCTGCTGATGCGAGCTGCTCTCTCGGTGCTCGGTGAGGGAAAAAGCGGCCGAACCTCCTACTAATTTAACATTTATTTATATAGATTTTCTCCACTGAGTTACACCCCCCCTGAGCGGATATGGACCCCCACGGACGCGGTTGAAGGATTTATTTTTGTGGGAATTTCTGACTAAAATCGGATTTTTTTTTCCCGACGTTCGGACGAGCTCGCGCTAGCTAACCGGAGCTAGCCGCAGGCGCACAGGTGGATCCATCCGGGGCTTTCTTCCTCACACATCCAGCCTGTGGAAGGAAAGAAATCGCCGAACACAATTATTATTGTCATCATCATCGAAAAAACTGTTTATATTCCCTGTTTTGATTGAGGTGGAAGCGGAATTTTCCTCGCGTTTCCCCCGGAGTCTGGTCCAGTCAGGGCAGGAGCAGGGATGCTGTTAGCTAGCCGGCTAGTTTTTACCTCAGATCTTTAACGGTTTCCACAAAGCCCCGGATCAAGCTCATAAATCCGCCTCATTGCTCCTATTAACTCGTATTAGCTCGGAGAAATCCCCCCTCGAGGCCTTCTGGAGTGAAGCTCTTCTGACTGGAGCTCTGGTGGAATAGTGGACTGGTGTGATGGTAGGTTCAGAACCATGATTCAGACCTGAACACACCTCAGATGATCAAATTCAGCTCTTAAAAATGCCATTCAAGCCTTTGAAGATCTTCTCACGGTCTCTTGTAGGAGTCCGAAGACGTTTGTGAGGAGCAGGAGATGGAAGTGATGTAATTCCAGCTTCCCGGTTCAGAAGATAGTCCGTTAAACATGTTCCTGAAATACAATCCGTTCTACGTCACGTGACGAACACGTCACGTTTGCTTGGCTTCGATCGGAGGTGCGCATGGATCTCTTGGGGAACGCACCCGCTCGGAATTCCTCGTAACGAAAGCGATCCTAAATGGAGCAGGTTCTCTCCAGCCCGCGAGGGCATTCCGACTGGGAATCGGATCAGAACTCGCTCGGGTTTCTTCTCCTGGATAACGACGTGAAAAGCGGCGGCCGCGACAATCCAGACGGGCGTCAGGTGAGAGATCCGTCGGGTCTCGTCTCGCTCAGCTTCGACGAGATCTTTCAGGACGGCTCTCTGAATCTGGACGAGTTATTCCGGGCGTCACGGTATTCCGCTTTAGACCAGACGTACCCCTGGGAGTGCGGTCCGGACCGCGTGGGCTCCACGTGGGACAAACCGCAGCGTCTTCCTCAGAAGCCGGACGAAGGCGGAGAAACGGCGCAGGATGCGGTCGCAGGAGATCTCATCACTTTTCATTCCGGCGCTCCGAGTCCTTCACACGTCTGCACGTCTACACGGGTCGTGGAAAATTTGCAACCCAACACGACTCACCCTTTAGATGATCTCGTGGGTCAGCTTCCTCTGCATCCCGTGCTGGACCTGATGTTCACGCAGACGACGAGTTTAGTGGAATCGCGAAACCCGAGGAAGTGACGGACTCGTGGTGTTCTAGTGTCCCGGATCTTGTTGAGGGAAACCAGAGTAGGATCGCGTCCTGTAATTTTGAGAATTCGCATGAGGATCCGTTTCCTTCTCCCATCGTTAACGATTCGTCTTCCTCACCCCATGGTTCCGTTTCCCATCCTGACCTTTTGGCGTCGGAGTCACGTGTTCTGCTGGAACTAGAGACGGGATTGTCTTCAGAACAGGAACGCGATATTGCGCTGTTTAGCAATACGAAATCCGATGACGCGTCCGAGGTCCGGTCCAGTCCACGGTCACCTACACGTTCATTACCGTCGAGCGCGACTCCTGACAAACGTGCACGTGAAAATGAAATAGAGCACGTTATGGACAGAGACGTCTCACCTGATGAACAGGAACCTGGATCTGATTTTGCTCAAGCAGTTCTGTTATTACCTTCATGTGTACCTGAGCAAGCTCCAGTGGAGTCCACGTCCACCTCTCTGGTCTCAGATTCTCACACAGACGGTTCGAAAACGTCACGTGACTCACGTTCCGGGGACATATTCCATAACCAAAAAGAGACTATTGTAGATACCTTTCCTGCCTTGGAAGTGGAACCGCCTCTCGTTTCTCCTCCTGTTTGTACCCTAAATGCAGACTCTGAGACGAACACGATCTCGCACGACTCTCAAACCTCGTCAGGATCTTCTCAAAGCTCGAGCTCGTCCGGCGAGGAACAGACAATCGACGTGTTTGCGCATACGCTCGCTGCTATGGATACACGCCTCGTATTGCATGAGCAGGAGCCATGCTCCGTGACCCGTACGCCTCGACACTGCCAGGATCCCAGTGGCTGTACGTGTGACACCACCCAGGAACCCAACACACACGATGCTTCGGAGAGATCCTCTGAAACGTGTGATCTTCAGGTTCCACTCAAGGACAACACACCTTTATGTGCCCCAGGAGGCTCCAAACCTGAATTCTTGTGTGTCCAGGAGAAGGAAAGTGAATGCACTTATATTAGCGAGAACCTTCCTGCTGCTTTAAACTCCTCCCCTTGCTCAGGTGCAGGCAAAGTGGGCGTGGCCATAGAGCAGGAAAGGGGAGAGGCTACATCAAGACTCGGGCTGTCAGCTGATGTCAGGCTAGACGGGGAAACCGATCTCCTCGACCCAGCAGATCCGTCTCAGGTAGCAGACTCCGTCTCGGGGGGAGACGGTCCACCACGAGAACCATGTCCGCCTCCGATGGAGGACGACATCCTTGTTGTTCCTGATGCCCCAGACGATGTGGAAATGGCTCTGGAGTTATGCGTGAGCTCCGACGCGATCCAGGACGGGTGCGCGGGAGCCGGCGCCGATCCGGCGGACGTCCCTCAGGACTACGAGCGCTCGGCGCTGCGGGCGGTCTTCCAAGCGCTTGACCAGGACGGAGACGGGTTTGTCCGCATCGAGGAGTTTATGGAGTTCGCCACGGCGTACGGAGTGGAACAGGTGACGCCGTTTTCTTTGTTTAGAAACGTTTACACGCGCGTTTGGGTCAATCGTGTGTCGAGATAAGCCTTTTGAGCTCAACGCGAGGGGGATTGTGTGTGCGGTCGTCTAAAACAAACACGAGTCAAGTGTTCAGAGCTAAACGTCTCACACACACACACACACACACACACACACACACACACACTCCCAGATGCTAAAGTCACACAAGGAGAGGACTGTTAACTGATTTCCAGCCCGTTTTAACTTTGTGTGTGATTTCCATATATGTTTTTTGCGCTCCAGTCACAATACACCCACCGAAACCGGATCTCCCCGACACCCAAGAAGATCCGATCTATTATTCACCAGCTTATAGAATCAAATTCAGTTCCCTCTCTCTTTCTCTCTCACACACAGGCCGATTCAGTTTCACTGTTCCCTGACCTCCGTCGTTAATTGTTACTCATACGCCGCGTTAATTAGTTGTTCGGCGCACGTGGGACGTCTGACGCGCGCTTCTTTCCTTCTGATTCTGCTCAGCGACCCTGTTAATCATCAGACTTTCACACGCTTCATCAGCTGGTTTTTACTGCCTTGTGTGTGTGTGTGTGTGTGTGTGGGTAAGTTTGTGGATTGGTGGCAGGATTTCTAACAGGAAGTCTGGCTGTTTTGTCAACTGAAAAACGCTGAGGTGAGCAGAGTGAAGATCAGATCGGCAGGACGAGAGTGAATGGAGGTTTTTTACACGTGGTTCCTCGTTGTGTTTGGGTTCAGCCTCCGTTTCGGCCCCTCGTTTTCCAGGGTTTACCAAAATAGCAGTGTAAACAACACGTTTTCATGGTGGTCCGAGTGCAGAGGCCGCCTTGATACGTGGGGCACATTGGTGGAGCTGGGGCTCCTGATCTTCTGAGCCTATGCGAGATTCCCACACGTTTGTAATTCCAGGCGATTCGTCTGAGGTTCTGCGCACGAACGCAGTGTTTTTGCACGTGCTGAATCTACGAACGCTTCAGTCGTAAAGAGCGTATGACTGCAGGATGACCGGTTTGATCATTAACACACCCCTGAGCACGTGAACAGTAACGTATTAAACCGACGTGTGTTCTCTCAAACCCCCCCCCTTTTGGCCGTGTTGTGTGGTTTCTACCAGAAACGGTCACGTGAACACTTTAGCGATTATTTACAGATTAGGCTCATGTTCCTACAATCAGAGCAGCAGCAGGGAAGGAGCACGAGAGCTTCTTGGAGGAGAAGGTCTTCAGGCTCTTGTCCAAATACTTATGGCCATAACATGTACCATGCTTTTGGTTCCGTAGGCAAATCCCGACCAGGAAGTCACTTCAACAGGAAGTACAGGAGGAAAAGTACACGAGTTTGATAGAAGGGTTTATTAAAATGACAACCAAATCAGCTTAAAACACCACGTAGCCCAGGATGTCTCAAATAAACAGACCCTGTGCCCGAATAACCAAATCGTGTTCTGTAGGTTCCTGGTCTGGTTCCTCGCACCTTCCCCTGATCGGTGCTTCACCCTTTTCCTCGGGTTCTTAAAACCGTGACCTTTCGCTCTGTTGTGTCATTTCTTCCTTTCTGTTTCTGTGGTCTGTACTTTTTAAATCTTTCCGATCAACTAACAGGAAACCCACCTGCGCACACACACACACACACACACACACACACACACACACACACACGTGCATGTGCATGAGACTCCCGACTCATTTCTCCAGCGCCCCTCTCATATTAAATGTCACATCTGAGAAATCATTTGCATAGAAGGAAGGAGAGCATTGATAAGTCAGCATGGAAACGTAGGGATTATAGAGTGTGTGTGTGTGTGTGTGTGTGTGCGCTCAGCAGTGGGAACATTTCCCATGAAGCAGCAAACAGACACAACCTCACCAGCAAGAAATCTGCCTGACGATAGAGACGTGTCGCTAATCAAGAGCCGTGTGTGTGTGTGTGTGTGTGTTTTCAAACAGCTTTCCCTTGCTGCATCATTAAACCCCACACACACTTCCATCTCTGGTGTCTGAGTCAAAACTTTTACATTGCACACACACACTATTGCTGCGGTGTTTCAGGCTTCATCCTGCTGAAATCCGTGCTGTGTGTGTGTGTGTGTGTGTGTGTGTGTGTGGACAATCCTGACTGAAACCCCACTCGGTCTCCCTGGAAACCTGATCTCTTGTTGCTAGGCTACAGGCTATCCTAACTGATTGTATCTGCTCAGTGCAGAACGGCTTGAGTTAAGTGTGTGTGTGTGTGTGTTAGCAAAGCTTTATAAGAATATATGAGTAGGCAGGATACATGTATGTTGGTGTATGGGTGTTAGGGTGTGTGTGTGTGTGTGTGTGTGTGTGTGTGTGTGTTTTGAAGGGAGTGTCAGGAACAGCTGAGATAAGCTCTTGAACATCTTTATGTGCTTTTTGTTTATTCGAACCCAGTGAACAAGCAGATGCCATGCATGCAACATTGAAGTTTATTGCTGTCATCACACACACACACACACACACACACACACACGTCTATGTAGGACACAGAGTCCATTTTTGCAAAAAATGTTTTTTCTAAAATTAGTGGTTAAGGGTCTGTAAAAAAAACAAAAAAAAAAACAACAAAGTTTTAAACGTGTGTGTGTGTTTCAGGTGAAGGACCTAACACGCTTCCTCGACCCGAGTGGCCTGGGAGTCATCAGCTTTGAGGATTTCCACAGAGGCATCACAGCCATCAGCAACGGAGGTGTATATTCACACACACACACACACTGTCATGACTATAAAGAGGCAGACAGGTATGTCTGGGGGCAGGTCCATAGCCAGGCAGACATATAGACAGATGGACAGATGAACAGACCACCCCAGGCCTCCTCACCTTCTCATCTACATCACTACCTGACTTCACTTAAAATCTCCATAAAATCTAGTGGAACATCTTCCCAGAAGAGTGGAGCTCATTATAAGAGCAAACAGTGACTACAGGTGCAACAAGCCAGACAGGTCCATAGACGGAAAGACAAATAGGAGATACGTTTATTCATCATCAAGTAACACTACTGCATCTCTCTCTCTCTCTCTCTCTCTCTCTCTTCCTCTTTTTCTCTGTCTCTCTCGCTCCATCCATTTCTCAGGATCTGACCCAGATCTTTACAAGCTACAGCTCACTTCAGGGGATGCCAATGGAGCAGCCGAGGAATATGATGAGGTAACACACACACACACACACACACACACACACTGCGGTTTTGCTCACTCCGCTCCATGATCTGTCCTCAATGCCACTCTTTCTTCATTCCTCCCTCCCTCTCTCTCTCTCTCCCTCTGTTTATGTTGGATAGGCAGGTCTGTTATTACACTCAGCGCTCAGGATATCTGACATTCCTGCATATTTTGCATCGTGTTTTCACCTCTGGAATTCGGTCTTCATCTTCCCAGAGAAACCCGACCAGCGGAAACGCTCCGTTATTCGCTCCCTCGTGTTTCATTCACCAGCTCTTTTATTACTTGTGTTCATTTCTCTGAAAGAGTACAGGTATTGTAATAATGGAGGCGTGGCCTTCGTGCCTGTGGGTGTTTCCCCGGCCCCTAAATGGGTCACACCGAGTATTTAATGCCACCGCTTTTAGGGCTGCCAATGCCTAATAACAGATATGACAGTATGGTGCCACCTGCTGGTGAGAAGCCTGACATTCAGAGTGACTCAACTGCGAGTCACCACAGCAGTTTAAAAGAATTAACACCTCAGCTGTTTCACGTGTCTATAAATAACTTCAAACATCTCACGCCGAGGTGAAGGAGGCCAAGCAGTATCAGCAGCTATCAGAGCCACCGTGATTCATTCACGTGTCGCACGTCTCCCCCCCCCCACCACCCCGGGGAACACCCACCTCATATCACCTGCTTGTTTTATACTGTTCCTCAGTTTATACCACACGATCCAAAGCCGTCTGTCTGTCTGTCTGTCTGTCTGTCTGTCTGTCTGTGTATTGATTCTGTCTGTCTGTGTATTGATTCTGTCTGTCTGTCTGTCTGTCTGTCTGTGTATTGAGTCTGTCTGTCTGTCTGTCTGTCTGTCTGTCTGTCTGTCTGTCTGTGTATTGATTCTCTGTCTGTCTGTCTGTGTATTGATTCTGTCTGTCTGTCTGTCTATGTATTGAGTCTGTCTGTCTGTCTGTATTGATTCTGTCTGTCTGTCTGTCTGTCTGTCTGTATTGATTCTGTCTGTCTGTCTGTCTGTATTGATTCTGTCTGTCTGTCTGTATTGATTCTGTCTGTCTAGTCATTCTGTCTGTCAGTTTGTCTGTTTGTTTTGGTCAGTAGTTTATCAGCTGAACATGAGAAGCAGAAATGGCAGAGGGTAGATGTGTGTTAGTGGCAGGAACGAGTTCAGGGTTAAACTCTGCACTATGGAGAAGCTCCTGAACCTCTTAGAACCTCTCCATGTTTTTGTCCTGAAAAACGTGAAAAATCCGTTCTCGACATTTTTGTCCATTCTGAGCAAACGAATCCTCACCCCCGAGTTCCTGTTTATGTTCTCCGCTGTGTGGGTGTGGACCTGCACACTCATGAATATACCGAGTATGTGTTGAGCCGAGCTGCACCTTTCCTTTCAGTCCACTTTTCTTCTCTTCTTCCGAATATTTCTCTCTCTCTCTCTCTCTCTCTCTCTCTCTCTCTCTCTCTCTCTCTCTTTCCCCATGTTCTCTGAATGGATGTGTTGTTTCTCTGTTTACTTTCAAAACACACAAGGTGACTGGGTTGAGTGGGGCTCCCAGCAGAGGAGCACTTCTGTGGGTATCCAGGAAAAATTCTCCTGAAATTATACACACACACACACACACACACACACACACACACTACACACACACCTGTTTTGTGTTGTTTACGGGAGCTGTGCAGTTCAGTACTGATTAGATCAGTGTGTGTGTTTCTCATTTAACTTTTGGCCTACGACCTTCAATATGGTTCTCCAGACAAGTTAGGCTGGATTGTTGAACGTCCTATGTGACGTGTTCTATACACACACACACACACACACACACACACACACACACACACACACACAACTGGTGTTGTTCCGCCCCCACTCCCGCCCTGTTCTGCCCTTCGGACTTCCTAGACTACGCTTCACATTTCCAAGGGTTACACATCCCTCTCTCTCTCTCTCTGTCTATACACCTCTGTCTCTATCCCTTTCTCTCTGTCTATACACCTCTGTCTCTATCCCTTTCTCTCTGTCTATACACCTCCATCTCTATCCCTCTCTCTCTCTGTCTATACACCTCCGTCTCAATCCCTCTCTTTGTGTATACTCCTTCATCTCAATTTCTGTTTCTCCGTATACTCTTTTCCATCTCGATCCCTCTCTCTCTGTATACTCCTCTGTCTTGATCTCTCTCTCTCTGTATACTCCTCCATTTTGATCCCTCTCTCTTTCTCTGTATACTTCTCCATCTCAATCTCTGTTTCCATATACTCCTCCGTCTCAATCTCTCTCTCCCTCTCTCTCTCTCTCTCTCTCTCTCTCTCTCTCTCTCTGCAACCCTTCTTCCGCTTTGTCCTGAAAATTCCCAAATGGGTGAAGAACATTAGAACCTGATTTTATTTAGACCTTTTTCTCTAAGAACATGGTATTGGGCATGGCCTCCTGCCCTCTGGGAGTTTCCTCTCCTGGGGGTTCACCAGTATTCATGCAGGTATGGAGAATGTGATATTTGTGCTTTAAGAATAAGGCTTGTAGATGTTCTTATGGATGTTCTTGTGGATGTTCTTGTACACCAGTCCATGGCAAATCTTGTAGTAAACTTGTTCGTTTGGTGAAATATAACATTTCTGCTTGACCAAGTTGAACCTGTATCCTTCATCTGTGTGTGTGTGTGTGTGTGTGTGTGTGTGTGTGTGTGTGTAGCAGGCGGAGGTGTCGGACAGTGCGTACCTGGGCTCGGAGAGTGCGTACAGTGAGTGTGAGACGTTCACGGATGAGGACACGGGTGCACTCGTACACCCAGAGCTGCACGAGGACGTGGAGACGGACAGCGGCATCGAAAACACACTCGCCGAGAGCGAAGACCGCAACAGGTGAGGAAACGCGTACTCACACACACACACACACACACACACACACACACTCTTTGCTCTGTGTGCGCACATGCTTTGCATACACACACACTGTATACACACACACACACACACACACTGTGCCAAACAAGGCAGAGGAGAACAGACAGGAGATTGAGGACAGAGGAGAAAGAGGAGGAGAATGGACAGAGAGGAGAGAGGACAGAATTGACAGGAAGGCTACCGTAACCCAGACAGCCAGTCTTTCTGGTGGTGGTGAACAGAAAAGGTCCTCAGACAGAAGTTAATGCAGAGTTCCTCACGGGTTCCTTGTCCTTGGCCACGCCCACCTTTCTTGCCTCGGTTCATCAGCTGTTATTTGAAACAGAATTGTTATAATTATTTGATTGATACCTGGATTTTTTTTTGTCACAGTGTTTTCATCGTGTGTGCGTGTGTGTGCGTGTGTGTGTGTGTGTGTGTGCGTGTGTGTGTGTGTGCACGCATCTTTGCTGAGTCTGTGTCCTGTCTTTAGCATAACACTAATTCTATGCTGACCAAGGTGTTTGTGTTTCCTCTCTCTCTGTGTGTGTGTGTGTGTGTGTGTGTGTGTGTGTGCAGCTGATAGAGCTGACAGAAGTGCATCTTGATTTTCCTGCCTCTCAATAGCAGGAAGTGTGGAGGCTGCACTTTTCCTTGTCCCCCCCTCCCTACAGTCCATCCATCTCTCCATCTATCTCCCTCTTTCTGCTGTGTGTGTGTGTGTGTGTTTGTGTGTGAGAATGAAGGTCAGGTCTACTAATTTCCCGAAACACTTCCAGAAATTTCAGTTCAAATTCTCGCACAATGACTTCATTCAGAAAACGTGTTTACGCTCCAGTCTCTTCTCTTTCTCTTCTCTTTCTCTTCTTGACTCTTCTCTTTCTCTTCTCGACTCTTCTTTCTCTTCTCGACTCTTCTCTTTCTCTTCTCGACTTTTCTCTTTCTCTTTTTCTTGACTCTTCTCTTTCTCTTCTCGACTCTTCTTTTCTCTTCTCGACTCTTTCTCGATTCTTTTCTTCTCTTTTCGACTCAAGTCTTCTCTATTATCTATTTTTCTCTTGTTGTTTTCTTCTTTTTTCTTCAGTTCTCTTCACTTTTGCTCTTCTTTCTCTTTCTTTCTCCAGTTATCTTCAACTCGCTTCTCTGTTTCTCTTTCTCTTCCTTTTTCTTTTTACGCTCCTCTCTTCTCTTTCTTTCTCCTCTATTTCTCCTCTATACTTTTTTTCTTTCTGTCCTTCTGTCTCTTTTTTCTCTTTTTTACCTTAACTTCATCTCTTCTCTTCTCATTTTTTATTTTTATATAAAATGTAAAGAGTTGAAGGTTGAAGATGATGAAGTGTCTGTACACCTTTGAGTTGAAATGTTATGAACTTGAGTAGTTCACACCCTGGTCTCAGGAGCAGTAACAGCGCGTGGGTGGTGGTCTTTCAGGACCCTCACTGAGATTTGAATATGGATTTGACTGTGGCTGCATGTGACTGTTGAAACTCCTGATCATTTTGTACCTCGTGTTTGTTTTTTCCGTGTGCAGCTGATCCACCGCGTGTCAGGTGTACAGAACACCTTATATAACCCTCGAACTTTACACCTAGGACTGAAGTTCACGTCTCTTTATTATACTCACACACACACACACACACACACATAACTGTGTCTTACTGGGACATCGGGTTGGTTTTCTGTTTTCTACAAAATTCAAGATGAGAAATTTGTTTCGGTTATTTTCTGCATCAACACGATTTCGAGCAAAAGATTTGTTGTTCTTTTTGCGTCAGGTTCTCACTCGGCTCGGATTTGCATGGCCACGCCCTGGTAGCTGTGATTGGTGGGGAGGAGGAGCACTTTGAAGACTTTGGGGAGAGCAACTCCACCTCTGATCTTTTGCTGGCCAATCAGGAAGAGGGGAGGGTGGCACCTGAAGGAGAAGGAGACCCAGAGCCACACCCACACACTGGGAGCCCAGTGCATCGTCCACCCATGCTGCTGTCACCCAGGTATACACACACACACACACACACACACACACACACACACACACACTGCTATAGCTTCAGTGCCTATTCCTTGATTTTCCTTTTTCTTTTCTTTTACTCACTCATACCCACACTCATTCACTCATTCACACACACACACACACACACACACACACACACACACACACACACACACACACTCATTCACTCATTCTTACACTCACTCACTCAATCGTTTATTCACTTGCTCGCTCACACACTGATTTAGTCAGTAATTCGCTCACTCACACACACACACACACACACACACACACTTGCCTCCCGAATGTGCTTGTTTTCTCCTTGGCTTGACCCCACCCCACACCCCAACTCCTCCCCCTTATTATATTTCCAACTTTTTCCCTCTGCTTGATCTCCTGATCTGAAATGTTCTCCTCTTTCTTCACCTCCTTCTCCTCCTCCTCCTCCTCCTCCTCCTCTGTCCCGCTCAGCTCTGAGCCTTTCCCCTCCAGCTTCCAGAATTTCCTGCAGTCGGAATCTCTGGAGTTTTTCTGCACTCACTGTCACAAACAGATCAGCCGCCTGGAGGATCTCTCCACACGCCTGCACTTACTAGAAATGAATAGGTAACACACACACACTTCCTGCTGTGTGTATTTTCCATCTGCGTGCGCTTGTGTGTGTGTGTGAGGAAGTGTCATGAATTCAGAAAGCAAAGGTGAGTATTAGTACCTGCGGCTTGTGTAGTGTGTGTGTGTGATGTGCCACATAAGCATGCAGTCCAGAAGTTCACTACCAAGGCCTTTAAACCCTGTATTTCCTGTTCTAGTGATGACTACATCCTGTTATTGATCATAAAACCTGGGAAAACAGGATTAGAGGAAAGTGCTATCTGCCCTCTTCCACATATATAAACTCAGGTATCCAGTGCTCCAGTGTTTTAGAGTAGAGTGGAGCTGCTTGCCTTGGTAGAGCTCTCTGCACGTGTCGCATGTACGCTACGATTGTTTACATACTGTAGTACGAATCATCAGACCTTCGTCTGGAAACGAGCAGCACTGTGGATGAAAAGGAAATGCGATTCGAGTTGAAAACTAGAACTTTGTGCTGCTGAGCGTCGCTATCTGCCAGTCCGTTATCATTTCCTGTTATTTCTGCTGCTATCAGACTTTTATGAGTTTGAGTTAGCCTTGATAAAGAGCTGACCAGTCAGAAAAAAAACCACGCCCTCGTTATCCCGCCCCCACCCCCGCCTCCCGCACGCTGTAGTCACGGGTCCACGAGAGGATGATCCTCAGTTCCTTCTCTTTCTCTTTCCTGATGTGGTTTTCCTGTTGTTTTTCTCTCCATCCTCTGTCCGGCTCTCAGCTCCAGTAAGAGACTGTCCAGTAAAAAAGCTGCGAGGTGAGCACCACTCTCTTCTCTCGTTCCTGTCGCTGAGAAAAGAACAAGAACGAGTCGGTATGTAACATGTTTATTTGAACTCGTCTCAGGCACTTGTTGCAGTCCAGCGGTCTCGATGGTATGAGTGATCTGAGTCGTGACTTCCTGGACCTCGCCGACAGTGACATCACAGATAAGGTTATAAATTAAACTGTTACACAAGCGGAATTATATGAATGATGGTTGAATGAAGAATGTAATCTAACCACCTGGTGTGTGTGTGTGTGTGTGTGTGTAGGTGCTACTCCTGGAGCGGCGCGTGTCTGAGCTGGAGAAGGACTCTGCGGCGAGCGAGGAGCAGCATGCCCGTCTGCGGCAGGAAAACCTGGCTCTGGTGCACCGCGCCAACGCCTTGGAGGAGCAGCTCAAAGAGCAGGAGCTTCACTCTGACGAGACCCTGAACACGCTCGCCCGCAAACACAGAGACGCTCTGAGCAAGCTGCAGCGCGAAAGAGAGCTGGAGATCGAGAACTTGCAGGCCAGGTGGGAGATACACACTCGTTCTGTGTTTTCAATCTGGAGTTGCCCTCTGCTGCCACCTAGTGGCTGTAAATAATTTTACATGTAAGCAAGGGGAAATATTTCCTGTGTGTGTATATGACTATAGTGTGTGTGTGTGTGTGGTGTTTTTGCATGCAGGCTGCATCAGTTGGATGAAGAGAACAGTGAGTTGAGGTCTTGCGTGCCCTGTCTAAGAGCCAACATTGAAAGACTGGAAGAGGTACACACACACACACACACACACACACACACATATATATATATATATATATAGGAGATGCAGCAGCTACAAAGCTTCCAGCAGTTATTCAGTAATATAAAAGCACACTCGTATCTCCTTCATCTCTGCAGGAGAAGAGGAAGCTCCAGGACGAAATGGACGACGTGAGCGACAGACTGAACGAAGAAACCGAGTCCCGCAGGAAGATGGCCGACAAACTGAGCCACGAACGCCACACCAGCCAGAAAGAGAAAGAGACCACGCAGGAGGTAGGTGAACGCCCAAGATCACACGACCTCCGGAGTCTCGATGCAGGTTGCAACGTTCTTACGATCCAGATCTCACTTCTTCTCTCTCCATCTGTAGCTGATAGAGGACTTGAGGAAGCAGTTGGAAATGCTGCAGCTGTTCAAGTTGGAGACGGAGGCTCGACGCGGCCGATCCCCCGCCGCCGGACTCCAGGAGTACAACACGCACATGAGAGAGAACGAGCTGGAGCAGGAAATCCGCCGCCTCAAGCAGGTCAGGTTCCCGCAAACCAGGGATTTATTACGTGGCTTTGTGCACAGATGTCATGCTGGAGCTCAGACTTCATACACAGTCGTGTGCCTCCAAGTACTGGTGGGAGAAATCAGGTGTCCAAATACTTTTGGACACACAGCGTCTGCAGTACGCATGCTTTTTATGAAGTCATTCACACTTTCTCTCTCTCTCTCTCTCTCTCTCTCTCTCCAGGATAACCGCAGCTTGAAGGAGCAGAATGACGAGTTGAACGGACAGATCATCAATCTGAGCATCCAGGGAGCCAAAAGCCTCTTCACCGAGTCTCTGTCCGAGTCGCTGGCAGCCGAGATCAACAACGTCTCCCGCGCAGAGGTGCGTGCCTGCCGTACGCCATTACCCACCGGCAGCTGTGTCACGTGACGACGTTCTAACACGATTTCGTATACTTGTGTGTTTGTGCGTAGCTAATGGAGGCCATCCAGAAGCAGGAGGAGATCAACTTCCGTCTGCAGGACTACATCGACCGCATCATCGTGGCCATCATGGAGTCCAACCCTTCTATACTGGAGGTCAAATAATCGCCACGACGACGGACCGGTTCTGACTTCTGCTTCAGCTGCGCTTCGGTCTTCATAACGTGTGTGTGTGTGTGAGTGAAGCGTATTGGTTCCTGTGACCTCCCTTTGGTTTGGGATAGAGGGGCCCAATCCCTCAGGTGTGTGTGTGTGTGTGTGTGTGTGTGTATTACATGTCCCTTAATTGGTTAATTGACTATTGCAAATATTAGCCAGTTAACCAATTAGTGTCAACTAATATTCCGAGTCCATTATCAGGTGTTTGCACACGTCACCTTTTTAAATCACATGACCCAAGTTGCCATGGTGATTAATTCGTTATTATAATTTGTTATGACAAAAACTAAAAAAAACATTTCATTGGAAAATCCTGGACTGGAAATAGTGCACTTGAAAAGATCCTCAAAAAGTGCCACGTGTTCAAATTTTGAATCGGCTGCACCTCTCACGTGCACACACACACACACACACACACGTGCAAATTCAGCGTTTGTCTGTTTGTTTTGTTTTGTTTTTTCAATCTCCATGATCAAACCTATGTGAGGGACTGTACATGTCCTGGAAGGGTGTGTGTGTGTGTGTGTGTGTGTGTGTGTGTGTGTGTGTGTGTGTGTGTGTGTTATAATTTACGGAGATCATGAGAGATAACGACGTGTGCGTTTATTTCCTTTTTCGCGTATTTTCATTACGATGAAGCAGAAGGCTGAAACAGAACAAACACTCCACAAGCTGAAAACGAATCCGCACAGGGGGCGGAGCTTGATCGGCGAGGGGGCGTGGTTTTGCGCCCCCCCCCAGGACACGCTTTTCCTGCTGAGTGACCGAAGGGGACGTCCTTCTAACGAAAGTGTTTGAAAGACTACGAATGTAAATATATAAATATATAAAAAGAAATTTATTTCCTGTAGAAAACGATGGAAAAGAAACTCGACGCATCCCCTGATTACGGAGAGCTTATTTTTTTTAGTAAATTATTTCGAACTGATGAACAAGATGGAGAGATGAAGCAGGAGAGAGAGAGAGAGAAAGAGATGTGAAATGGACCTGAAGGAACCTGCTGAGACACGAGCAATCACACCCCCACACTCCTTCCTCTCATCCTCCTCGTGTTTATTTATCGGTGTTCTGTAGATGGAGGGAAAACGCGCACCGTCTTCCACCGTCACGTGACTTGCGTTCGTGTCGATGTACAGTATTCGTGTTCGATACCGTATTTTCCGGACCGTGAAAGAAATTCTGCACCAAATAAAATTCATTATCCGGAGTTTTCTTCAGGATTTTTTTTTTTTTCTTTCTTTCCAGAAAAAAGTATAAAAATCTATATTGTATTTTTTTCCCCTGATCAGATGGACCTCGTGTGTTTTAATGTTCTTGAAGAGCTTACGTGTGTGTGTGTGTGTGTGTGTGTGTGTGTGTGAGACTTCTCTCCCACACACACACACACACACACACACACACACACACACACACACTCATCTCTCTATGTATAAAGATACTGATTGATCTGTATATACATTTGCATTGCTCTTTTTCTTTTTTTTTTTCTCGCACACACTCGGAAACCAAAAGCAGGAGCTTCACTCATCAGTTCGCTCAATCGTTCCAGCGCACGAGGAGCTCGTTATACAAAAACCATAGAAAAGATGACACTTGTTCTGATACACCACATGTATAGACACACAAACGATATCAGTATTGTCTTCTGCAAGGTTTCTTTCTTTCTTTCTTTTTCTTTCTGTCCGTTTCTTTTTTTTTTGTTTTTTTTTTTGAGTAATTGTATAAAGGTGAAGAATCGAATAGGAACTGAACCTAGATGCAAAACAATAAAACGATCATATCTCTTACGCGGTGTGGGGTCACGTCTCGTTTTTATCCCTCTAGTACACGGTGTCGAACAAAGGTTCCTGCTTCGGCGCTGGGATTTAAACTCATGACCACCTGATCAGAAGATTCCCACGGCTCCATGAAAACAGAGTCGCTTCAATGAAGCATGGAATCAGATCGTGCAGTCAAACGTTTTCGGACACCCGGTTGTTGCGCTTGAACGCCGGAGGACGTCTCAGGATGGAATCAGTTCAACCACGGGACTCGAACCTGTTCCAGCATGAACAAGAAAAATGAGATCTTGACCCAAATCTCCAGAAATCTAGTGGAAATATAATATAATTGTTTGGACATATTACACATTGTACCCCCTCGTCTCTCTGATTGTCCCCCCCAGGTCTTTAATTTCATTGTGATAAACCACAGAACGTCCACCTGTCCGGGTCTCTCTGTTACGTGAAGCATTCGGAGGCCACGTGTAAATGCGAACGCACCCACGTCCCCTCTTTATCACGGCGTTAACAGCCGCATAGTTCGGTGTAAAGGGCATCCTAAAAAAAGAACTAAATCCTCGACCGTGGACAGACCGGTGCAGCTCATGCTCAATGACATGGAGAGACGAGAGAAGACTCTGTTTCGCCTGGAACAAGGTACAAGTACTTATATATTTATTGCACTTCTGAGAAGATCTGCTCACTAACGCATATACTGAGTAATCAGGAGTGGCATGAAATGCAAGCCTGAGGGTTTGGAATCAGCATGTCTCTGGAGGACCAGAATATCACCTCGTGTAGATACAGATTTAGGTTTTAATTCTGTTCTGTGGGGGTGGTGGAGGGGTTCTAGCATAGTTAAAAATATAAATATTATAGATATAAATCCCCAACTAGTAGTTTTTAGTCCAGAATCATGGAAACTCATTGAGTTTACAGTACATTTGCTCGAGTAGAATTACCCTGGCTAGTGATCATAGGGGGATCAAGGGGGATCGGAATATTGCTGGATTATTAAATCGAATCCACTTTGCTTTAAGGCTTCGAGCTCCAGTTCCGACTGGGTCCGACTTTGCAGGGGAAGAATGTGCATGTCCACACCAATTACCCTGCGCCAGGACAAAAATTCGACCGGTGTACGTTTCGTGTCCTCGACTGGATCAGCCCCAGTGGGAAGCAGGATGACTCGGGGAAGTACTGCAAGCTGGACCTTGAGATCGCTGGATCTTACCAGTATTACTTCGGATGTGGGTGGGTGTCTGAACGTCTTCCATTCCTTTGGATGTATATGTAAATAAACACTACAGTTAGTTATGGTTTTGCTGTTAGGAATGAGGAGAAAACTGGAGGGGGGTATTTCGTGGTGGATCCCGTGCTACGAGTTGGCCCCGAAAGAAAGGCGCTCCCCTTGGATAGCATCACCTCTCAGACGTACCTGTCTAAGTGCCTCGGGCCACTGGATGAATGGCTAGACCGGCTCAGAGTGGCCAAGGAAACAGGTAAGGGTAACTAGCGTGTTTTTGGAACATGTGCAGAAATGCAACAAATCTGTTCTTCTCATTCCAGGTTACAATATGATCCACTTGACCCCGTTGCAGACATTAGGCGCGTCACGTTCCTGCTATTCGATTGCTGACCAGCTGGAGCTGAACCCAGATTTCTCTCCTCCGGGAAAGAATTACACATGGTCCGATGTGGGGAACTTGACCGAGAAGATCAGGAACGAGTGGGACATGGTTTGCATCACAGATGTCGTGTATAACCATACAGGTACAGAAGTGTACGGCTGGCTCACGGCTCTGGAAAACGTTGTAATGTTTGCATGATGTGTGATAGAACTTAAGGGGAGTCCATTTGATGCTGAGATTTTGTCCTTGTTGATGATCAGTTCAAAACGAATGAATGAAGTGGACAAAGCAAAAGTGTAACATGGGTAGAAGGTGGTTCAATAATGCCAACCATTGGCACAGTGCTAAAAGTCCTTTAAGAAGGTCCTCTCTTTAGCCTAAGGTTCTGGAAACGAATAGTTTACTACTCTCCCCTCACTCCATGGTCGAAAATGTTTTTCATGAGGAACAAAACCCCTGACCTTTCCAGCTACTGGTTAGAGGGTGAACTCCGGGGTGCCAGCGGTGTTGGTTGCAGTTTCAGCTGTCCTGGTTACATCATTCTCATCCAACATTCTTAGCATTCTGAAGAGGCTCCGTTGCTGTCGATTTGTTGATATCAATTTTGGAAACTTGCCTCCTAGAGATGGAACGGGTCAAAATATTGAGGACAGACGTATTATTAAAAGGCAGCTGGAATACCGTGGTACTTGCCTACCTGACCAGCAAACAGTTAGCGCCTGACAATGTTGTGATCTTTTGACATTTCCCTGATACTCACTGGCTCTAAAAGTAGAGTCCGGCCTTATCTCTGCCATTACTGTATTTCATTCTGTCCTCTAAATGTCCTGGGAGGATTTCAACACTCTCTGTAATTCGGAGTGACATTAGGGAATACACTTTTCACCTGATCATTCTGGAATGTTTGAAGGCTTTTCATGATGTCCTGCCACTCATCTGCATGGCTTCAGTAGTTTCTAACCATGCGATAGTTAGTTGGTTCTTTGGGTATGAATGATTGATGAATAAATGAACGACTTCTTGGCCAGCTGAATTAACGTATTGGACAGCCGGTCAGGCCAAATCTGTCAAGTAGGATGGGTGCGGAATTGAGATCGCACTGTTTCTGGGAAGAAACTCACGTGTGAGGAGATTTAGCACACGTGGTAACGTACGTGGTCAGCCTAGCACCAGTTGCACAATTCCCGATCCAGACAGAATGATGTCTTTCGGCACACTGACTTATAATGGTCGGTGCTCCCTGTGACCTTGCATGCAGCCTTGTGCTGCCATCTGTTGGTGTGTTACAAAACTAGATCTATACAAATATCTTTTCTTGCTCTGCCCATTAAAGCTTCTTCTTTTTTTTTTTTTTGTTGGAGTAGCAGTAAACAGTAAATGGCTCAAACTCCATCCTGAGTGTACCTACAACCTGGCGAATTCTCCACACTTGAAGCCCGCCTGGATACTCGACCGAGCTCTTTGGCACTTCAGCTGTGACACTGCTAATGGAAAATACCGTGACCGAGGTCTACCAGCTCTGGTTGAGGACGAGGTGCAGCTCACTGTGAGTTTGGGTTGCACTATTCGGTCCTGTGACCACAGCCTACTGGGCTTGCCTTGTATAATTTGTATTATATTATACATTTGTAAAAAACACATTCTGCCTTTAGAGACTCCGCGAACTCCTGTGGCAGGAGGTTTTCCCTCGGCTGAAACTTTGGGAGTTTCTCCAGGTGAATGTCGAGAAAGCCGTGGCACAATTTGATACACTTCTACAGGCCAGTGAGTGTCTCGTATCATTTCACTTGCGAGAAAAGCAAGTCCAGTGTGTTGTTTTTTGACTTGTTCTCGTACAATAGATGGCAAAGTGGCTGGAAAAGGGACACTGAAAAGAGGGAGACAGAACAGAAACTAAAGATCATCCAGGATCTGCAGTTCGAACGCTTTGGGAACACGGTGGACATGAAGGTTGCACTTGAAATATTTGGCAAGCACACGTGAGTCCTCTGAAACTGAGTTGTGCTAGTTCCTCAAGGTCCGGTCTTAAAGAGCAATGTGATTTCAAAAAGGTCTTAGATGAACGTCTTAAGGTCACCTTGAATTATTAAAGATCTTTGTACAAATTGGCAGGAACGGCCTCGCTGCAATACAAGCCTGCTGTGATATGTTCAAGAAGAGTTTGGAGAAGCTGAATGAGGATTGCTATAAGGAAATGCTCCACCATCACGAGAAGGTCTGACCTGGTTCATTGTTTTTGAATCCATAAAAGTCCTTCCTGGTTCATTTTACATCAGGCATCCTGGTGTTTTCTAGGCTGTGAACTGCATCGTGGAGACCATGAGACACGAGCGTCTTGCAGTAAATGGTCCCAGACTTGGCTTGGTGACCAAAAAACATCCTTTGGTGCAGAGGTAAAGGTTTGTCATGCTTGATTTTTATGCAACGATGCCTAGAACAAATGACCAAATTATTTCCAATGCAGGTATTTCACCTTTCCATTCGAGGACATGCCGATGGAGAAGGAAGAATTGCTGCTTCAGAATGCAGATGATGCGTATCAAATCCAAGCTCACAATGGATGGGTGATTGCAGACGACCCTCTCAGGAACTTTGCAGAACCAGGTAGGATGCAATGTCTAGAAGCTGGTCTGGAATTGCTAGGAATCCCTAGGAATCCATAGAAACCCCTAGGAATCGTTAGGAATCACATAAAAGTTCCTAATCAGTAACCAGTTTGGCAGTAGAATTGCTAGAAACTCCTATGAATCCCTATGCATCCACAGGAATGCCCAGGAATCCATAGAAACCCATAGGAACCCCTAGGGACCCCTGAGACCTTATCACCAATGCCCAGTACAGCTGGAAAACCTGGTTTAGACCAGTGTTGCTTATTCTTTTACCTTTTGCCAGGCTCTAATGTCTACTTGAGGAGAGAACTACTCTGCTGGGACGACAGTGTAAAGCTCCGCTATGGCAGTAAACCTGAGGACTGTCCCTATTTGTGGGAGCACATGAGGAAGTACACGGAGATAATGGCCAAACACTTCTGTGGTATACGACTGGACAACTGCCATTCCACACCTCTACATGTGGCTGAGGTGTGGTCTTGTGGCTTGATATTTTTTAGCATCTAGAAAATTTTTCAAATGTGTAACTGTGTCTATCACTTGTGTAGATAAAGTATAAGTCTAAAACCAGACTAAAATGGACTGAATGATGGCCAAGGGTACCATGATGACTCACTGACTCACATTAGGAACCCATTAGGACGTACCCTCTTGTTGTGTTCTAGGCTATGTTAGCTGCTGCCAGGGCAGTCAGGCCCAATCTGTACGTGATAGCTGAGCTGTTTACGGGGAGTGACCAGCTCGACAATACCTTCGTTAACCGTCTGGGGATCACAAGTCTCATCAGAGGTACTGTGAAAGTCAATTGTAAGCCATAGCTGGCCATCATGCTATACATTTAACCCCTTGAAATTGACTGTGTTTTGCTCTAGAGGCAATGAGCGCTGAGGACAGTCATGAGGAAGGCGGGCTGGTGTACCGCTTTGGCGGGGAACCTGTTGGTTCCTTTATACAGCCCAACCTGAGGCCTTTGGTTCCAGGCATCGCACATGCTATGTTTCTTGACGTTAGCCATGACAACGAGTGTCCTGTCAAGGTTAGTAACACAAGAAGTCGAACCGGCATCAGAGTCGTGGGCAGCCAAGGCACGTGTGAAGCGAAGGCTGGCCTATGTGATCCGATCCAACAGACGAGCTCCTGTAGCCCAAACTGCTGAAGAAGTTAATGTTGTTAATGCTCACCATTGTTTTGGCAGCAAAACGGGGACAATGCAATATTAGGCAGGTGCCCATAATGTATTGCCTGATCAGTGTATCATTGAGTTGAAAAATATATCTGACTGTGGTGCTGTTTGTAGTGTTGGATAAATGTACATTTTTTTTTTTTTTTTACCAAAGGTCCGGTCTGTGTACGACTGCCTCCCTAGCGCTGCAATTGTATCTATGGCGTGTTGTGCCACAGGCAGTACTAGAGGATATGATGAGCTAGTTCCTCATCAGGTAATAAACATAGTCGACCATGACTTGCTAATCAGTATCTATTAGAGTCTCAAGTCAAGTAATTCATTTTCCTTAGATTTCAGTCATCACTGAGGAGCGTCTGTACTCCAAATGGAATGCGGATGCTCTGCCCTCATCTCCGGGCGAAGTGAACCTCCAGTCCGGCATCCTAGCAGGGAAGCTGGCACTCAACAGGCTTCACCATGAGCTGGCTGAGAAGGGATTCACACAGGTCTGCAGGACACTAAACAGTCTGGGTTTTGACATTTGGGATCTTGAATTGTGTATTTGTGTGTTTTGTAGGTCTATGTTGACCAGCTGGATGAAGACATTGTGGCTGTAACCAGGCATTGTCCAAGCACACACCAGTCTGTAGTGACTGTCTCTCGAACTGCTTTCGAAAACCCCAAAACGCACCACTACAGTGAAACAGTATCTCCCTTGTTCATACCAGGTCTGCATACCATCAAACTGAATCAAGCACGTTTGTGTTTTGGAGTTTTTAACAAATTTTTTCACACTGCTACATTTGCACAGGCCAAATAAACGAGGTGATCCTGGAGGCACGTACGGTGCAGAAAGACACTGTTGCCTACGTGAAAGACGAGAAGTGCATAAACGGCATGCCCGAGTACACAGTGGAGCTCATGGAACATCTCCAGGTAACTTGAGCTTGAGTGACCAGCAGAGCCACAGCAACACCTTGGCAGGATGCCATCAGACTGTTACATCAGTTGCAGGAACAGCATGATGTAATGGCTTCGGAATAGCGCAGAGGCTTGGGCATGCAAACAGTAGTAAATAGTGTTTATTAGAACTACAAACTGCATAAGCGCAGTGGTGGTTTAGTGGTTAAGGTTCAGGGTTACTATTTGGAAGGTCAGGGTTCAAGCGCCAGTATTGCTAAAGCTGCCTCTCTTGGGGCCCTTGAGCAAGGCACTTAACTGTGCTTCAGGGGGTAATAACTGGTAACCCAGTGGTTCTCTGCCAATCAGCACAAGATACAGTTTTTGATGTATACTTAATGGTAAACACATTTCTTGGTACAGGCAAGCTAGGCAGTTTCCTAGGGTGCAACCAGCGTGGGAGGCCAATGAGGCAATTGTAATTTTAGATGGGGTGCCAAAAAGGCCAGAAATGGCACTGACACTATACATGTTTACGTTCGCCATTCTGGTGATTTGATGGGTGGAGCTGTTGATCCAAATGCCAACCAAATGTACCCCAATCAAAGTAAAGCGTTGTTAAGCTCTACTCAATTTCCTGAAAAGCTGCATTAAGTACTTTTGGGGCAAATCCAAACCACTGTCTTAGAACAATAAATCTAAAAACATAGTGCTGAATGGCTTTACATCGTACTGATTTTGTCTTGGCAGCTGAAAGACAGCCGAGTGGTGAAACTAGGAGATACTACAACAAATAATGGCAATGAGTTTGTCCAGGAGATCGTGTTTAAACGTCTGACTCCAGGCAGCGTGATTGCGTTCAGGTGAACAATGTTGCACCATACGTCTGCACTTTGCTTATATTTAAATATGAACTAAGGATTCACGTTCATTAATTGAACCCGTGTTCAACCTTGTACAGGGTGAGTCTGGACCCAAAATCTCAGGACTTGCTGGGCTTCCTGCGTACTCAACTCTATCAGTTTAATCGCCTGTACAAATTAGGCAGTCTGACTGACTCAGATGTTCCTGACATTCTCAAAGTCCCCCTGGAACTGTAAGCATTCGTGATGGTTTTTCAGGAACCTGTATTTACTTGGTATGTGTGTAAATATGTTTGCACTAAGCAGTGATTATTGTTGCAATGAATCTAATGTCATCTCCACGTCAAAGCCTGATCTCCAAGCTGTCCCTGGCTGAGCTGAATGTGTTGCTGTTTCGCTGCAATGCTGAGGAACAGGAAGACGGTGGAGGATGCTACACTATCCCATCCTGGATGTCCCTAAAATATGCAGGACTTCAAGGTACTTCAAGTACTCACCTACTGTATAACTTCCTTGTTTATTAATTAAACTACTACTAATTCTTTTTTCGGGACAGGGTTCATGTCAGTGCTTTCTGACATTCGACCAAAGAACGACCTTGGCCACCCCTTTTGTGACAACCTGAGACAAGGTGACTGGATGCTTGACTACATTAGCTCTCGTCTCACTTATAAGGATGGAGCTCTAGGAGAGGTACCGTACCTATACATGTTTTTCTCCACCATTGCGTTCTACTAAAAATCCAGCGTCTATAAGAATTCTCCTTGCAATTTTTCACTCTTTTAGGTGGGGAAATGGTTCGAAGCCATATTTGCCTATCTAAAGAAAATCCCACGCTACCTCATTCCGTGTTACTTTGATGGCGTTATTGCTGGAGCGTACGCTACTGCTGTGCAGGTGGTCTTCAACAAGATGTCCCGGTTTGTCTTCTATATGATTTTCAAACTAGTTTCACTGAAAGCGTACAAAGGAAAGGAGATATTTTGAAGACACCTTCTTTATTTTCGAGGTGGTAGCAAAAAGATTCAAGACTTCAAGTAGTTTTGTAACTCACCAACAGATGGCAGCACAGTCCTGCACACACAGTCACCTGGGACAAGCTTGGAAAAAATTTTTGAATGTGATGAAGTGTAAACATGGATAAAGTAAAGTATTTTCTTGTAAACACGGCTAGTCTCAAAACTTTGATACCACCTCGTATTGGCCTGTACTTCAGGCTTTTACCTTACCACGGTGGGTTTGAGCATTTTTGTATGTAAACAATGTAGTATGCATCAATCACCCATCCATGACCAGAACCTGCTCCACCTTCCAGCACACCAATAAGCCAATTTTTTAACATACTCATCCATCAACCACATGCACACCCACCAACACATCAGTACCCCCACAAATCTGGTCACTCCTCCAGCTCCATCAACCCATACCGTACAACAAAATCTAAGGTGAAGCTTTAGGATGTGTCTTATTAAAATTACAGCTTTGTGAGGGTTGGATCGACCCTGGTGAAGCAGTTGGCACTGGGCTCAGTTCAGATGTGTGGTGTGGGCCCTGTGCCTGCTCTACCTGCCCTCTCTCCTGCCCTGCAAGACATCCCACAACGCCTCAACACCATCACCAAGCAGAACGAGCAGTGCTGCGTGTCACTGGCTGCAGGTATCCTGGCTTGAGCTTGAAGTTCTATGGAGGCGTATTATTCATTCTGTAGAATAAACGTTTCTGAATTTTTGTTCTCCTTTTTCCAGGCTTGCCTCATTTCTCTTCCGGAATTTTCCGCTGCTGGGGCCGGGATACCTTCATATCCTTGCGTGGCCTCATGCTGGTCACGGGACGACACATAGAGGCAAGGTACATGTCAACTTTTACATCTTGGTAGATGTTCCATAATATGTTTCAGTTCTTTAATATGAACACGTACTTTCACCGCAGGAACATCATCCTGGCCTTTGCCGGTACTCTGAGACACGGCTTGATCCCTAACTTGCTTGGTGAGGGCTCAAAGGCGCGCTACAACTGCCGGGATGCCGTGTGGTGGTGGCTGAAGTGCATCCAGGACTATTGCGCTTTAGTCCCTCGTGGCCTGGACATCTTGTCTTGCCCTGTGTCACGCATGTACCCTACTGACGAGTCTGAACCCCAGCCTTCGGGCACCGTGGTAAGTCCAAAAGAATGTGTGTGAAGTTTACATATTTTTTACAAACATTATTTATCATTTTTATTATACCTTTTACTTTCCCAGGACCAGCCTCTGTATGAGGTCATCCAGGAGACAATGCAGCGCCACATGCAAGGCATCGAATTCAGGGAGAGGAACGCCGGGCCTCAGATCGACTGCTACATGAGGGACGAAGGTTAGCCAAGTCCTTAAAATGATTTAAATGACCTTGTAAGGAACACGACTCTGGGAGCATGCAGTAGACTATTTTCTTGTGACTGAAAATTCCAAGATGTTTCTAATCAGGTGTCCCAATACTTTTGTCAGTATAGTGTATGTTGTAATACCTGTACACTTGTTTGAGAGAGGAATGTTGTCCCATATGTGTCAGATACAGGTTTTTTGCTGCTGAACAGTTCTGGGTTTTCTTTGTTGCGTTTTCCATCTCACGATGCGCCGAATGTTGTCAAATGGTGAACGCTAGAGGTTTTCTCCTTTACAAATTTCCAGGATTCAATGTTAGTGCAAAGGTTGACCCAGAAACTGGCTTTGTATACGGAGGAAATCGATTCAACTGTGGGACCTGGATGGACAAAATGGGAGAAAGCGACAAAGCTGGGAATCGTGGGATACCGGCAACACCCAGGTACTGTAGCTGTGCATCAAGTCTACAAAATGATCATTAAGTACATTGAAACCAAGTGATCCGGGTTTCTTTTTAAAATCCAGAGATGGTGCTGCAGTTGAGATCGTGGGTCTTTGCAAGTCCACCGTGGGCTGGTTGACGCTTTTAAATCAAAGCGGACACTTCCCGTACTCTTCTGTCAGTGTCCAGAAAGACGGTATGTCTTCTCTAATACTGTATCCTGAACCATTTGCCTGCGCATAAATCATTGACAACAGTTTTTTTTCAGGGGAAACGCACACTGTTTCGTACGAGGAGTGGAACTGCAGGATCCAGGATAGTTTTGAGGAGATGTTCTATGTGTCACCTGATCCAGAGGAAAAACAGGAGGAACATCCAGAGCTAGTGCATAAAAGAGGCATTTACAAAGATACCTACGGTGCCTCCAGTCCCTGGTGTGATTATCAGCTCCGGCCCAATTTCACCATCGCCATGGTGGTGGTAAGAACGTACACTGGGGTCACCATTAAGACCTGTTTAGTTCATTAGTTACATAAGGAATAACATAGTTAGGGTGCTGGCATAGGCATAGGCACAGTAACTGTTACCACCCTGTTCCAGCTGAGTTTCTGTGTTTCAGGCTCCTGAGCTGTTTACACTGAATCGAGCATGGGCAGCTTTGGAGATTGCTCAGACGAAACTGCTTGGACCACTGGGAATGAAGACTTTAGACCCGGAGTGAGTGCCATTAACATCTGTAGCATAAAATTAGTTAATAAGGCCAGGTTAAGAGCATGGAACAGCTTCGTTGAATCTCTTCACCCCCTCACAGTGACCTGGTTTACTGCGGCATCTATGACAACACCCTGGACACCAACGACTACAACGTCGCGAAAGGCTTCAATTACCACCAAGGACCTGTATGTCTCCGACCAACGCCTTCAACAGGTAGAAATAATTGACACTAAAAGTATTTATTGTCCCTGTGTTTTTTTTCCCCTCTTTTCCAGGAGTGGCTTTGGTTGGTCAGTTACTTCCTCCGAGCCAAACTACATTTTGCAAAGCAGATGGGTCGGGAAGTTCACAACCAGACTGTGACTTTGGTTCGAAACGTTCTCTCCAGGCATAACGTCCACTTGGAAAGGTACCCCCAGAGCTCTGAAGCGTTATCTCGGAAAAGCTAAACGTTATTCATACGGTGTATTTTTGCGTTTTCTAGATCTCCCTGGAAAGGTTTACCCGAGCTGACCAATAAGAACGGAGAGCGCTGTCGTTTCAGTTGCGAAACCCAAGCCTGGTCCGTTGGTACGGTTCTGGAAGTCCTGTATGACCTTTGCAATCCTGAAGACCTGTAGATTGTTGCAGGATTTGTGTCAAACTGCATTTGATCGGTACATACATCTAAACAGCTGGTGAACGAAGACGTGTTGCCAAGGTTTGCTTTAAAGAATAATCTCTTTGGGATGAGAAACCTTCTACTTCTTCTTCTTCTTCTTCATCTTTCGGTTGCTCCCACTAGGGGTCGCCACAGCGGACAGCATCCGTCTCCAAGACCTTTTTTGCATGAGAAATATCTACCTGAAATCTTTTTGGGTGTGTGTAAACAGGATGGATTTTCTTGTGAATTCAGTTCAGTACCGCGCATGTAACTCCGCCCCCTTTTTTGCGTAACCCTCGTGTAATGCTCTGGATATACAGTATATGTAATGGAGTTCAGTCGATATGTTTGAGTATAAATATGAAATGATAGACTTTTGCAAAGAATTTCATTGCTGTTTTATTTTATATATGTGGTTTGTGGTGGAATTAAACATTTTAGTAATTTTTTTGGTATTTGTTTTTGCTTTTTTTGACACGCATTTGAAAAATGCACTGTGAATTATATTGCCTTCTTTCAGGACTATGGACAGAGACTTCATTTTCAAGTAGCTGCTGCATCAGTGTAATTATAACAGACCATCAATTACAAAGCTTCACTCCTATTCATTTATTTCCTCATTAAAATTATCAACCTGCATTCCCAATCCCTCGCCTACAAGTTTGCTTAAACAGATAACTCCAGAGGGAATTGAACCTGTTTTAAAATAATAAACTCTTCCATTAGCACTGGTTTTGTACCTAAATCCTTCAAACTGCAGTTATTTACCCCCTAATTAAGAAACCTGACCTTCACCCTGTCAGCTGTCCAACTACAGACCAATATCAAATCTCCTCTTTATCTCCAAGATTCTAGAAAAGGTTGTAGCACAGCAGTTCTGCTCACATTTACTGAGTAAGAACATTTATGAAATGTATCAGTCAGGATTTCGGCCTCATCATAGCACAGAGACGGCGCTAGTTAAGGTGGTAAATGACTGTTATTGGTCTCTGATCAGGGTTTTGTCTCTTTACTTGTTTTGCTCGACCTCAGTGCAGCTTTTCACACCATTGATCATCATCTCCTGCTTGCTGGACTGGAGAACGTTGTTGGAATAAAGAGAACAGCTCTCTCCTGGCTCAGGTCTTATCTGACTGATCGCTATCAGTTTGTTGATGTAAATGGTGAGTTTTCCACACTCTCTGAGGTAAAGTTTGGTGTTCCGCAAGGATCTGTCTTAGGCCCACTGCTTTTCTTCAGGTACTTGTTGGCTTTTGCATGAGGTCTGCATGAACTTACCCACCAGGTTCAACGTTTAATACCAATAAATAATGATTGACAGACCACCTTCCTCGAGAAACCTAAGTATCCCTCATATCATTTTTTGGTTTATCGACCCTGCCAAAGATAAGTCACGTATCTCTTCGTTGGCCCTGGTGAAATGCATATACTGTTTAAGGCTGCAGATAAGGAAGCCTACAGAATTACATACTATCAGTCCTGGATATCAGTCTTGGAGAGAATCGGTCACCTAAAAAGATGTACTGTGGACGTTAATGGGGGAAAGTATCCGGGTGTCTAAAGAGCAAAAAATGAAATTCTAGTGCATGTTCTACGATTTCCTTTACGATGTCCCTCTTCATGCTTATCGTAGCCTTGAGCATTATCTATACAGTTTTCAGTGTGCCCTTGCAGCAGTGGTGGACGAAGTCCACAAACCATGTCTTTGAGTTAAAGTAGAGATAAACTAAGTGCTTTCTTGAGACTTGAGTAAAAGTATTTATTTGTTATGGCTCTAAAGTTCCTATCATTTTTGTCACGTCTCTTTGCTTAATCTCAGGGTTCTTCTAGAGAGAAGAAGCACATATGGGTGGTAAAGTCAGGTGTCCCGATACGTCATATAAATATTGGATGGATTGGATCAGGAGCCCGGGAAATGAAAGAGGTATGATTGTTATTTGTTGCTTTTAATTGAACGGCCTGAGCTTTGACCTCAATCCAATGGAACACCTTTGCGATGAATTGGAACGCCACCCCAGGCCTCATCACATCGCCTCACCTACCTTTGATGTAAACTCTAAAATCTAGTGGAACATCTTCCCAGAAGAGTGCATTTTCTTAGCAATTTGGTCAGCGAAGTGGTGCTGAAAGTCAGGTGTTGGATAAGAAAAAGCACAGCTTTGATTCCTTAGACGTCTGAGCCACCAGTACCTTTTGGAAACATCTCCTTTTTAAGAGAAGATGAAGGAATGAACCCATATCACAAGAAGGATCATGTCGAGAACCACTTCCCGCTAAACCAGGAACCACCATCGAAACCTAGGTCCTAAAGAAGTACACTGCATTCGAAAGCCATCTCCTTGGACCCTGATCATGAGAAGGCCGTTCCCTGGGTTTCTTATCCAAGCCTGAGCCTCAGCATTACAAGGTTAAAGCTTGGACAGGAAGCAGATTGGTGTTTTTTACCCCCAGGGCAGCCGTTTGGAGACAAATGTTACAGCTGTCGGTTCTCATGATGGTGCTCAGGATGAATGAGCGTGGCTGGGTTTAGGAAGTGCAGCGGTTTAAGGGCATCGTGGAAAAGCTTATTTTATCTGGCAGAAAGTCAAGATTCCTCCTACAATCCAATCAACGTGGTTCTGTTTCCTCTGGATATCCTCTGAACTCTCTAGACAGAACTGCAGAACATTTGGTACCAACAGTACAGTCACGTGTAAGATCACGTGTCTCCGCCCGTTCTATTATACGAACATGTTATTTGCATGCTTGTAGGCTGCCATATATTTAAAAAAATCCCCCTTGTCGAACTCTATGTTTATGTCTATGAATTCATGGATTTAGGAGGGTTGCCATGTTGCTGGATTCGCTGCCATATATTCCTATACAGTATTTCCTACTACGATATTTGGACAAAAGTTTGTGGACACCTGCCCATGTTTTTTTTTTAAGCCTCCCATTCCATATGAACTCCGTATTTCGCTCTTGTAATAAGCTCCACTCTTCTGGGAAGATGTTCTACCAGTTTTAGGAATAGGGTTTAAAGCCCAATAGCGTCATGGAGCTGAAACAGGTTTTTAGTCTCCTAGATCAAGTGGATGGTGAGATCCATGACGATGTCGTGTAGCATTTTATGGAGGGTAAAAAACAAAAAGATGGAATAATATTCATCATTTTTTTTATTTCCGAGCATCACTACCCCAGATCCCGAATCAAACCCCCTGTAGATGAAAACGAGCTCATCTTGAGGGTGATATTGAACTTTGACAGTGTTTGTGCGCATCTGCAAGTCACACAACAACAGCAACAACAACAACAATAACAACAACATGCATCCGACACCAGGTTACGGTACATAATAACACCACGATGATTCCCGGGACGTTTCCTCGGAATGTTGTTCCTTTACCGATCAACGAGATAAAACCACGTTTTTTTTATATCTGCGTTAGGAAAATCTCATAGTTATAATATTAGCATTTTATTGAATAATAATCTTAATTATATTCAAATGTTTCTCAAGCACTTACACTGGAGACTCCTTGCCAGCTGCAATGGTCGTTTCAAATACTCTACTCTTTGGATTCATTTAGTACTGAATGCGTTTTTTGTTTTTTTTGGTAATAGACATTTTGGATTTCACACCCACACACCCACACCCGCACCCACTTATATATATATATTTATGAGGAAGGATTTGCTGCAACAAGATGTGTGTGAGAGAGAGAGAATAATAAGCCTGGAGCTCTGGTGCTCTGTTGCTCTGGAGCTCTGGAGCTCAGGGTCGGTTCTCAGCGAGGACCTCGGACGCCAGTCGGCTGATGTGCGTCCAGGCCTCGTGGATGTGTCGCGACTCGGTGGTACGAGCGCACACGGCCAGGCGCAGCACGAAAACCCCCCCCAGCTGGCACGGCACGAGGTGAATCCTGCGAGCGCTGTTGATGTTCTTCAGCAGGGTTTCGTTCAGCTCGTTCGAACCCTGTAGACGAAGAAAAAACCCATCATATTTCATATCAAGGACATTACTATCTACGTAGGTATGACCAAAGGTTTATGGACAACTGTACATGATATTGGTGTGTGAGGCAATTCCTCTACAGACCACCAGAGTTCAGCGTTGCGCACTTTTTTTTGTTTGCTTGATTTTGCACATTATTAACGTGTGTAAACATCAACAGTTTATAATTTAAAACTAATTTGAAATAAAAATGGCCGCTTGGTGAAATAATATATAAAATAATATTGCATAATATTTGATACAAAGAATTTAAAGGTAATATATATTTATATTTATAAATATAATCCCACCTTTAATCTGAAGCAGACCAGGCCAAGCACCACTTCGGCGCAGATCTCAAAGCGTTCATCCGCTAGAAGAAAACTCTCGAACTCCTTCGCCAGAGCAACTTGCTGGAAAAATGATGGAAATTAATTTGTAGTAAACGGTTAAGATTAGAGATACAGTACACTGATATATAATAAAAATATGGTTGTAAACCCTACATCTTTGGGATGAATATTTTACGATGACTGCACCCCAGGCCTCCTCACCTACATCTACTACCATCATATATAGGCTGAATGAATTTCCACAAATCTCCACAAAATGTAGCGGAACATCTTCCCAGAAAAGAACATCAAAACACCTACATCATGTCTCATATTTTTCCATATTCTAAATAATAATTTTCCATCTAGTTCCAAATTTTAATAAGGCTTTAACAAGACATGTCCAGCAGGTGGCAGCATTGTCCTTTGCTTCAGTTTTCTCTTGAAACCTCATCGTAAAAATTTTTTTCACGTTAAACTCGTGTCCATGTGATTAAGAACTTCTAATAAGCTCCACTCTTTTTTTGGGAAGATGTTCCACTAGATTATGTGGAGATGCATTCAGCCAGTTAATAAAGTGCCTGGGGTGCAGTCAGCATTAAAAAAAATGCATCCAAGAAGGTCTTCAATAGGGTTTCGAGCTCTATAGCAGGCCACTCAAGATCTTCCAGATCTTCCATTCCAAAGGCTTTAAGTGGCATAAAACTATAATTCATACTGCAGCATAACATCTGAATTGTACATTTATTTATTTATAAGAACAGGAATTAAATCTGGCATGTAAACGCATTTCCCGGAGATGCAGACGCTACGGCTGGACAGGAAATGGGCCCCGGATGACGTCAGAGATCTGATTTGATTGACAGGTCAGCTCCGGGAGCGATTACCTTGCGGATGTGCTGCTGCAGACCTCGCAGTCCGTACATGCGCAACACGAACCACAGCTTCAGCGAGCGGAACCTTCGACCCAGAGGGATCTGCCAGTGCTGCGAGGAGACGAGATCGGAGATGACACATGAACACACGCGAACGAAAAGATTCTTCGCTTATAAAAAAAAACACAAAATGAAAAACCCAAGAAGGCAGAACATGTCCCTCTTCCTGTTCAAATTAGCGTTGCGCTAGTTCTGTATATTGCGATTCTATATTATAGAAACTATACGATCGATTCGAATTACTTCTCGGGTTGCCAGGTTTATTTAACTTCATTTTTTATTGTTAAAAAAAAAGACTTTTCATCGCTCTCTTTTTGCCCTAATATGTGATGATTTTATACCTGGCAACCCAATACATCATATACATTATATATATATTCAAAGTACTTACTCTATAATCCGTCACTAATCCTGGAAAAGAAAAAACAACAATGTTTATGTTCAATACATCCTGGCATTTTGGGGGTTTTTTTATCCATAAAAAGTGTGTGTGTGTGTGTGTGTGTGTGTGTGTGTGTGTGTGTGTGTGTGGGGCCGCTAGTGATGTCATAGCCGTTACACTCCTTATAAGGCAGAAAAGCCTGGAGCGCTGCGTCGTAACTTCATTAGCCGCCTGTTGTATGGAGTGGGAGTGGGTTTTGTGCGCTAGCTATGAATCGGCCTGTGAAGTGTGTACGTGTGTGTGTGTGTGTGTGTGTGTGTGTGTGTGTGTACGTTCGGACAGACACGGCCAAACCCGCCCCCCCTTTTTGTATTGCTGTCAGCGCAATTAGAGGCCCGGCTGCAGCTGCACAGCTGTGTTTCTCACCGAGACGCTTTTGTGCTCTTAATGGGAGACGGGCAAAAAGGCAGAGCGGAGCATGATGGGTAATTAGAGTGTGCTGTTTCACTAAGGAGGAGGAGGAGGAGGAGGAGGAGGGTGATGGACAAGCGAGGAGAGATCCAGCTGTAGATAAACAAGCAACTTTTTCTCGTCTCCGACATAATGTAAGGTGGGGGATGGGGGGAGGGGGGGGTTAAAACTGGTTTGGTTCTTCAGGTGTTTTAGCGTATTAGCATTTTCACTGTATTAGTGATGGGAAGATCTGGTCATTTTAGAGACTTCCAAGATCCTCCAACACGTCTACACACACCAACTGTAATTCCGAAAATTGATGAATATAACGGCATAGCGTCTATGGGAGTCACGTGACAAAAAAAACCGACCGACTAGAAGAGTCGGCGACTGGATTCTGTTTCCTGGAAATGACCTATGTGGATTTTGCGACGTTTTGCTCAGTCGAAAATGAACGAATCGCTCACGAACGACTCCTGTATTTGCTCGATTTCGTTGCAAACTAGCAAGCTAGCATGAGCTAAATCTTACACGACTCCTTTAGTCTCAGGTCTATGTCCTTGATCCAAACTGGTCTCAGGATGGGCGGCCATGTTGGCCTGACATCATATACTAAAGTCTGGCCCGGGGACACTTGTCCACACATGTCCACACACTTGAACAGGATGTCTATAGATGCGCTAGCATGAAATTCCCCCCTTCATTTAAACTACAGACCCAAACCATGGGTTGGAAGATCTCCTGCTATAGACCTCCAAAACCCTATCGAAGACCTTTGAGATCAATTGGAAGGTGCACAAATGTATTTAAGATATTGTGAGGAGCTAAGATGCTATTTGCAGTGTTAGCGTTCGTGTTTGTGGATGAGTGCAGCAGAAACACCTGACTCTTGGTGGTCATGCTTCAGATAAAGTGGATCCATCTTGAACGCCCCGATAACATCAGCTCTTTTTTTCACCCTGAAAGACATTGGGAATATTTTTGAAACATCAGATCCAGGCATCTTTTGTCTCGTTGGAGGTAGCATGAAATTTTGCCTTCACTTGAACTAGGAGACGCAAACTTGTTCCAGCATGATGATGCTCCATGTAGATAAGCTTTCCATAGGGTTGAACGATGTGGAAGATCTCCTGCTATAGAAATACATCAGCACCTGACTTTAGGCACAAAAAATCTAGCGAAACCCAAACCCTGAAACTGGAGACTCCTTCCATAATAAACCGAATAATAACGATGAGTCCATGTTTAGAATGAAAGGAAAGGCGGGGCTTAGTGGAGGCGGAGCCCAAACGGATTTCCGGTAGCTGGAAGGCAAAAACTCAACAACTAAACGACATTTAGTAACAAAATCACACGTTTCATAGAGAAAACGTGCCACCAGACACCTGCGATTAAAGGCGTTTCTATAGCAACAACAAACCGGGATCTCTTGCCTTCTGACCAATCAGGATCGAGAATTCAGCGGCAAATATGTGCGGTTTGAAATTCACCCGTTAATAATCTTTTTTATGGCTCGGGATCGAAACGATATGACAGCAGCAATATTTATCCGAAGCCGAATACGCCTCCTCACGCGTCCCCGTCCCTGTATGTCTCATATCCTGTGTGTCCAGCGCTGACAGCTGCAGCAGCTGGATTTGTCTTTCTGCTTTTTTTCAGGGATCGGAAAGACTAATAAGAGTCTCTGCTCACCGACGTGAATATGAAACTGTACAAGTGTGCACTACATGGACCAGAGGTAGTGGAACAGCTGGATACATGGAACCCAAATACTTTCCATGGATTCCACCTACATCGGTCACTGACTTACTTTACTAACACCCTTCTAGTAGCTGAATAAATCCCACATAAATCTCCATAAAATCTGGTGAAACATCTCCCCAGAAGAGTGGAGCTTATTATAGCAGCGAATGGACACTAAATATCGAACGAGATGTTCAGGAAGATTCACATACTGTACCATGATTATGGTCGGGTGTCCACCAACTATTGTGTGTGTGTATGTATATATATTGATAAGAAATCATACCACATAGCAGAGCAGTCAAAGTTCACCAGCATCCACTTGTGAGGGTTGAAGTTGAAAGAGTCGGCAAACTGAAAAATAAATATCACACACACACACACACACACACACACATATATATATATATATATATCCTAATAATTGCACCGCCACCCCCAAAATACTTCAGGATCGTCGTATTTAATTTAGGTAGATCGGCCATTTTTAATGGATGTGACCTCGCAAATCAGTGCGATATAATTGTTATAATACAGGAAGTTGTCGATCATTGGAAACGATACGCACACGGGTCGTTGTGAGCCCTCGTCCTAGGACCTGATGCTTCTGGCTTTAATCAGCCGTCCCACCTGCCCTCCATCCGTCTCCTTATCTGTCTCCTGATCTATTTGCCCAGGCGTCTCCTGCTCAATATCCTCTCCATCTGCTACACCATGGGCTGGACTGCGGGTCCAAGAATAAACCCGTGGACATGGGAACCTATGATTGTTGCCATGCGAGGACATCCTATTTGCTTCCTGGCAACCGGGTCCCGATAAAGGAAACGGCATGGCGCTGTCATTCGGGCTTTTCTGATAAAGACCAGGGCCTTTTCGAGTCGACCGTAAACGCCGGGCAGCATTGTTTGAACTGCTTCTTATAAACAGAGAGATTTTGTTATGGAGAGAGAAGGGAGGGGCTTATCTAAAGGTCTGTGTGCGCCTCAGGAAATTACTTTAGCCTTATCTCCACAATACTCCGCTGGGCGCCGGGGCGACGCCAAGCCTCTCTAATTTCCAGACGATTTTTCCGCACATAACTCATTGCATCGGATTTGACATTTGAATACTTTTCAGTTGCACGCGCACACGGATGCACACGCGTCAAAGAAGGTGTCATTCTGCCCTTTGCTTGACGGATTTCAATAAGCAAATAGGGGCAGAACAATTTCCCAGTGTAAACACACCATTCGTATGGGTCTGGGGATGATTTGGATGATCGGGAAAGCGGCTAGCTAGCAAAGGAAACTAGCTGATGAAGTAAAACAGGAAAGCAGGAAAATAATGAAATATTATTTGAGTTTGGCATTGGGACGCTGATACTGGGTTGGGAAATAGAACCCAACGAACTAACAAAGTGCTGGAAATTAGATCTAACTACCAAAAGCAAACTAGCCAGAAAGAAAAAACTAGCAAGTAAAAGGTAAAATGCTGCACAAAATAAATCGTATTAGCCTGATGTGCTGCTTTCAATCAGTAATTCATGTTGGAAAACCAGAGCGGGAAACGGAACACATTTAGCCAACAAAAGTGCTGGGAAAATTAGCTTTTATATAAAAATAATGTATTAATCCCACAGGGAATTGTCGCCTATTCCAGGGATGTTAGGAAGCTTAGGTCAGCCATGTTACAGTGCCCCTGGAATAAAGCAAGTAAAGAGCCTTGCTCAAGGGGGGTCCTAAGAGTGGCAGGTTTGGTGATACCGGGACTTGAACCCCCGACCTTCTGATCAGTAACCCAGAGCTGCCACTTAGCCACCACTTCCCCTTATCCAAAAACAACCTACTTTGATGTATCAGGCGTGTAGGAGCCACGTCACCCAAGGAGTAACCAGCGCAACCATGTAGTGTGGTCAGGTGCTAGCATTCGTTCACAACTAATTTTTTCTTGGAAAGTTTATGAATTTATGAATGAATTATTAATGAACCTGTGGACCTCATGGCATTGCGGAATAACGAGGACATCTCAATCTCCAACCTTTTTTCAGGAGGCTGTGTATGGAGGGTTTTGGTGGGTTGACCCATTAGCCAATTAGCTAATGTATCTCCACCTATTAAACAAATGAGGTTTGGCCGTGTGACCTTTGCTGTGTTTTGGATACGAGTCATAATTTTAGTTTTTTTTCACTTTCTCTCATGAGTAGATGTCCGTCTCTTCATTATCAACATAAATGTAAATCTGGCATGATATATAATAGTGTCTATAAAATGTATAGAATACAGATTTTTTTCCAGAACGTTCTTGTGACCACCTGGTGGTTGGGGATCTTTGGTCTACGAGACACGATACCCAGGTTGTTGAAAGCCATCGCCACTTTGTCCGTCGTTCACTTACGCTATAGCAACTGTAAACGTCCTTTTAAAAACAATACAAGGGAAATCCCTAAAAACTTTCCTGTGGAGGAAAACCTACTAAGACATTCACAAAGCACCGACGCCCCCGACTCCTTCCCTCACCTCGATGCCATACAGGAGAGGTCGGAACTCAGGGCAGATGAACGCGCTTCCCGCGTAGGCGGCGTCGATGTGCATCCAGATTCCCTCTATGTTACCTGCGGCGGGAAAAAAAAACAGTCCTCGATCGGCGTCCCGACGACGTTATTTCCACGAGCGGGTGTGTTCACGCACTAACGTGTACTCACATATGGGTCCGAGCTCAGTGATGCAGTCAAATGCGCAGGATGGAGTCGTCCCCAGGGTGGCACAAAGCTGCAGAGAAAGGATTTGAACAAAAGACAATGAGAAAAACAACCAAGAAGTGTTACATACAGCTGGTGAGCCTTTTCTCAATATTATTAAAACCTAATTTGGATCCAAAGGAACTATCAAGTTACAGAACCATTTCAAACCTTCTGTTTATGTCTAAGATTCTAGAAAAGATTGTGTCTCCCCAGTTCCTTCTTACAAGAGAACAATATCTTTAAAAAGTTTCAGTCAGGTTTCAGGTGTCTAAATTATGTGGTACCACAAGGTTCAGTTCTAGGACCCCTGCTGTTCACAATATACATGCTTTCTTTGGGAAATATTATTAGAAGGCATGGGATCAGCTGATGACACCCAGCTGTATACTGTATCTCCTCAAAAACTGGTGAAACTTCTCAATGGACCAGGTTAACTGAGTGTGTTAAAGAATTAAAAGATTGGATGATGCATAACTTTCTATTATTCAATTCTGATAAAACGGTGATTTTGCCCATAATAAAAAACATTTTAATTATTGAATAATGGAATTCACTGTGTACAAAATGTGTACAAAAAAAACCCTATCAAATTATTTACATTTCAGGTTCTGGAGGAAAATAATGAATATGGAAATTAATAAATTGTTTAAAAAAATAAAATAATACAATTCAATAAAATACAATAAAAAAAGGTGGAAAAAAAAAAACATTGGAAGAAAAGTAAAACCCTTCTACATGGGTGTGTTAGGTACTGCCAGTGTGTGTTAACTTACGAAGAAAGGGATGAGTCCTGCCGCTTTGTCCTCCTCTATGGCGTTCCTCAGCGCCTCTCCCCTCACCGAGAACTTGCTGTCGGTGGGAAGTTTTTTCATTTTTATGCCTCCGATTAGACCCGCTCTCTCCACGGATGAATGAGCCTGAATGGTATTCAAATATCACTTTCCGAACCATTGATTCGTCTGACCACAATCTCATAATAATAATATTGTATAATATTGTAGCATTCCATGTTGTGGGAAAAGGGCGTGGTCAAAAAAAAACCTAACCAGGAAGTAATCTTGGATTAAGTGGCCTGTGTGTGAAATCTCCCACCTGATTTGAGGCGTAGGCCACCAGTTTGTTCATGATGTCCACTTCGGTCCACTCAGGATGATCAGCTTTGACCCGTTTCACAATCCGGGCGCGAGCGGCGAGAAGCGCTACCAAAGACGCCTCGCTAGCAGTTCCCTGAAATACATTTTTTTAAAACAGAAGCAGAAAGTGTTAAACGTAGCGCGAAGCGATTTTGCTAACACGGCTACCTGACAGGATTTGTAGATTTTTTCGACCCAGAATTGTAGCATTGCTAGTTATTAAAGTTGCGCAAACAGAACATTTAATAGCGTTGAATTGTAGCCACCAACGTGCATCTGCTCTGCTGCTAATAAATAGTTCAAATAATGCTAGGGCGGATTAGCATCTCACGATCCTGAACATGTCCAAGACAAACGAATAGATGTTTTTATTTTTATTTTTATTTTTTTTTACTTTAAAAAAACAACAAAAAAAACGATCCATATATCCATAATCCATAAAAAAAAGACAAATTTGGGTGTGTGGGAGTCAGAATTATTGCTGGTTAATCAAAAAAACAAATACGTATTAAACTCATATACAGATTCATTTATTTAATTATACAGTGTATAATTTATTCAATTATTTAAATGTAAATTAAAATGTGTAACAATTTTATTATAAATAGTTATCAGTCATCATCATTTATATATATATTTATATATTTATATATGTTATATGTCTCCTCCTTTTAGTCTCTCTCTTTCTCTCTCTCTCTCTCTCTCTCTCTCTCTCACACACACACACACACACACACACACACACACACACACCCAATTGTCAATCATTAAGTGAAGAGCTGCACCAATTCAAGCTCTATTTACACGTGTTGAATCAGCTGGCTGTGAGCCAGGCCTTTTCTTTGATCCCTGTCCCTTTGATCACACACACACACACACACGCCCGTTTGCACGCATGCAGGAAAATTGTACATTATTTTAAGACAGATAATTAGACAATTGGGATTCTTGCTTCTGATTGGTCAGAAGGTTTTGTTGAAATTCGCTCATGGGTCGTATGAAAGTCTGGGGTTTATACCCCAAAAACTGAATTCTGAAAGTCTGGAATTCCATCCAAATTTTATATGAACAGATCGAAAATCCTGCTTCAGTAAGAAGAACAGCAAAACTAAAGGGTGGGTGGGTCAAAAGTATGTGGACACCAGCCCGTAAGAACATCCTGCGATAATCGGACGTGAAAGTAAGTGAACAAGAAGAAAAAATGTATCGCGAATAATCTGGATTCAATCAAATAAATGAAAAAAATATATATAACGTGATAAATTGTATATATAAAAAAATCATAGGTTTTCTATATTAAAATAATAAAATGTTATATGAAGTTTGTGGAAACCTGAACGTAAGATTCCATTCTATTGCATGTTTCGTCTCCGTGTGCTGTTCTGATGAGCTCCACTATTCTGGGAAGATGTTCCACTAGATTTTGTGGATGTTCTTTTAGCTATAAGGGTGTTAGTAAAGTCTGATGGTGCCTATTGTGTGTGTGTGTGTGTGTGTATATATACAGTCCAGACAAAATTCAGGGACGGAATAAAAGCCCGTTTTAGTTTCCGCATTATTTACATGTAAATTTCATCACCACTCTGAGCATCAATTACATCAAGCATCGACTCCCTTCAACAGGAAGTGAGCGCTGTCGGTTTCCATAGTGAGCATCACTGAAAAGGACAAAACAGAAGCCGGAGGAGGAGGAGGACGAGGAGACGCACGTGCTCACGCCATGAAAAGATCCGTCATGACGTCCGACTCGGACATTAAGGTAATTTGTGCACGTGTCGGGCCGCCGCGTCTCGTCTACAGGTGACGCACTAAAAGCCCATTTCCATCCATATAAACACTCGCAATTCGAAACAAATTGGCGTTTGAGTGAGCAGACGCTGCTCTCCAGCATGCGTCCTTGATGGATTTCTTCCAGGTGGTTAAAACGTAATCGCTCGCCCGTCCCCGGTGTCACAATCGAGCGGAAAAAAACTGCCTCGGGGCGAAACACGATCAATTTCAGAGTTAGAAAAAAAACACTCAAACACATGGGGGAATAAATCAATAACAATAACAGATCTTCTGTGGAAGATCTTGAGGCGCTTCAGCAGGTTTAAATACAAAGGTGTCAGTGGAGCCACAGCTTTACCAAATTTCTGACATTGGAAACCCTTAAAACTTTGGTAAACATCTCCCAGGGTTTGTTTCTCCATCCTCCTTAAGGTTGCACACACTGAGAAGCTTCTCCGCTCACCATAAAACATCTGGAAATGGATCGGTTTTGGGAGCTCACCTGAATCACGCCTCCTCCTTTGCCCTCCGTTCCGGCCAAAAACTCCTCGGGAAGCTTCAGCATCTTCCCCAGCCAGTCCAGCACCACCGTCTCCAGCTCAGTGCAGGCTGGACTTGCCGCCTGAGACACAACAGAGGACAGATGAGCGAAGGAAGGAAAGGAGGAAGTACAAAAGAGAAGTGATTGACAAAAAAAAAGAAAGAACAAAGTCAATAATAGCTCATGGAGATCTGTAGAGAAGTCAAATATGCTGTGGAAGGAAGGAAGGATGGATGGGCGGAAAGATGGAAAGGTGAAGGGATGGATGGACGGATGGGAAGGAGGAAGGAAGAAAGGGTGACAAGCAAACAAAACCATAGATGGTTAAACATATGGATGGATGAATGGATGGATGGATATTAAAAAAGGTAAATACCCAGGAGAACCCGATGCAGCCGATTCCCCCTGACAGCATGTCTGCTAGCAAGGCAGGAAAAGAATTAGCACTGGGAAAGTAGGCGTAGAAGTACGGACTGTGCCAGTGGGTGACCTGAAAAAAAAATATCACAAAACACAAAATCTTTTGTCATCGTTTTAAAGCAGCTTTACAGAATGTAACAGTGAAGGTGAATGGTGTGTGTTTATCCCTGATGCCCCATCCCGAGGCATCCTGAGGTTCCTCCAGCTCCAGTCACGTCCCACCTCATAAAGATTGTGGACCTTTAAAGGAGTAGATGCTCACAAACATCCTGAACCATCTAGAGATGCACCAGCGCCAATTGGATCCCACTACAATGGAGCTTTTCGAGTGTTTAAAGGCTCTGGTATGGAGAAGCTGGTGTTGGATCTGTGATGATCTCAGATGTTGAGCTATTTTATGAGTTGCCCAGTAGCTTCTGGTTCAATCTGACTGTAGAAAGAACATCACTCCAGTGTTTAAAGACTATAATCACACTCTTGATGTCACCCAAATGAGGATGCGGTTCTGCTTTTATATCTGGTTCCTCTCAAAGTTTCTTCCTCATAACATCTAAGGGAGTTTTTCTTTCACTACAGTCGCCCCCAGGCTGCTCATCAGAGATAAACACACATCCATAACACTGCTTTGAGACGATGGCAATTGTGAAAAGCACAACAGAAATAAACTTGACTTGACTTAACATGAGAAGTGAATATTGAATCCTTTCTTTTGTTTCTTTTCTTGTTTAAAAGTGATTCCATGCGTGGGAAAGAACCACAGCGCAGATCCGTAATGGAATTTTCCTAGCATTAGTCATTCGTGGACTGAAATGGCTCCGAGGGGAACAATGAATTCGATCTATTTGGGAGTGAACGGAAAGCGAACACTAACGCAGGTGTGTAAAATCCCCTCGTGTTTCCCATCTTATTTCTCATTCCGTATTTCAGTGTGAACAAAAATCACTCTAAATGCAACAACACTGAAAAAACTTTGACAAAGAGCTCAGTATGAGCTCCAGACTCACCCCAGGCATGATGACCCTCTCGATGTCCTTAACCACGTCTTCAAAAGTCTCCGGCTCGTCAGGAGCCCTGTCAGGAATGAGGGCACGTAGGTAGCCCGGCTCCACGTCAGGGTAAACCTGCCTCTTCTCAATGTTCTCCAAGTAGTCTGCTATGTAGTCCACCATCTCCTTCCCTCGCTTGCGGAACTCGGCGACGTCCATCTTCACACCTGGAGCGCGTAGAAAAGGAAAAGGTTTTGAGGAAAGGAAGCTGTACTACTAAATCCCTATTCGGTGTTATAAAAAGCTCTTCTCAGAAGATGTTCCAGAGATTTGTGGAGATTTATTTCTCCACAAGGGTGTTAAAGTGAAGTAAGTGAGTTTCAATTCATCCCAAAGGTCTTCAATAAGGTTTAGAGCTACCAACCCATGGAAGGCAGATCTTCAGGGAGCTGTTTTTGTGCACAAATTGTCCCACTGGAACAAGTTCGGGTTTTCTAGTTCAAGTTTGGAGTGGAAAAGTTGGGAAAGGTCAGATATCCGAATACTTTTGTGTCAGGAATATATGCATATGGAATATATTTCCATATTTAAGTTCCTTCGAACGCCAAATTACAAAATATTTTTTTCCAAAACGTGTTCCAGCATGATATTTGTGCACACAGCCTGCTCCATGAAGATCTGCTTTTTATGTGTTGGGCGATGTGGAAAATCGAACACCCTTGTAACTGAATGAATCTCAAACGAATCTTCACAAAATCTTCCCAGAAGAGTGGAGCTCATTATGACCACAAATGAGGACTAAATGTAGATGTTTGAGTCACATGCCAAGCTTATAGTCTGGTGTCCATAAATCTTTGGGACAAAAATCAGCTGCATACCAAATGCAAAAAAATTTAAAATCACAAAGGCTCTAAAATACTAAATACAAAAAATTAAATCTAAAAGTATAAAAATAGGAAAAAAAATGTACTCTAAAAAAATTTATAAACATCACAGATACAAAGCAAAAAAAAATCACCTGAAGGCAATCCGGAAAAAGTTTCTTTATTTTTTTATGCCACATTATTATTATTATTATTATTATTATTATTATTATTATTATATGAAACACCATCGTTATAGAATTACCTTCAGATCAATAGCTGAATTGCACTCACCTCGAGAGCTGGTTCCTCCCACACCTCTAACCTGAACCTAAAGAGATCCTGCTCTATATACACGTATACACTTACAGACTCCCCCTCCGTCCCTCCCAATACTCCCCCCAGCTTCAAACTTATTGGATCACTTATTGGTATATTGTTATATATTTGAACTGAGCAAACAGGGACAGGACTCTTGGGACGTCTAGACGACCCGGTCCCCATCAATTGACAGCAAAGAAAAAAAAATGTAATGGACGCTGAGCACATCAACCAGGAATCCTGCTATTTTCTCCAAACAGTGAATGAACGCCCATATTATTCATTAATTATCCACAATATCCAGCAGCTAATTTCCATGAAGGATCCATGGAACCATTGAAATGCCTGTTATCGGTTACTTTACAGCCGTAATTCTCCCGTCAGAAGCATTTTTTTCTCTTTCTCTTCGACTTCTTAAGGAAAGAACACCTTGTTGTAGTACTAAGAAACCGGACGACCTTTGTCCTTCGACCTTGAAACTGCTGCGCTAGCAAACGCACACTCACAATGGCACAAGAGCCGGAGATACTGGTGTATAACGCTTAATAACCTGCTGAGCATTTCCTCTCAAAACTCACCCAGGTCCTGTTAACTGAACAAGTAATGTGTGATTTCATAATTCACACCCAAAGCACTGTGTTTACTGTGTTTTACTTCTGCTACGCAAGTTACTGAGGTTCACTAAGGTTCATGTTTGTAGTGAATATCTACTTCACTCACACCTCAAGTCTGCTCATGTTTCAGTGTTTAAACCTTCACTGCACTTCCTTAAACCTTTACACTCGAACTGTCTTTTATATAGTTATAGTTATTTTTCTTATGTTTCATTATACAGTGGGTACGGAAAGTATTCAGACCCCCTTCAATTTTTCACTCTTTCTTATATTGCAGCCATTTGCTAAAATTATTTAAGTTTTTCATTTTTCTTCCTCATGAATGTACACTCGATTAGCAACCAGTCGTCGTGTCCCTGAAGCCGAAAAACACGCCGACAGCATGATGCTGCCATCACCATGCTTCACTGTTGGGACTGTATTGGACAGGTGATGAGCAGTGCCTGGTTTTCTCCACACATACCACTTAGAATTAAGGCCAAAAAGTTCTATCTTGGTCTCATCAAACCAGAGAATCTTTTTTCTCACCATCTTGGAGTCCTTCAGGTGTTTTTAAGCAAACTCCATGCGGGCTTTCATGTGTCTTGCACTGAGGAGAGGCTTCCATTGGGCGACTCTGCCCCGACTGGTGAATTAATGCCAGCTCTAGGAAGGGTTCTGGTCGTCCCAAACGTCTTCCATTTAAGGATTATGGAGGCCAGTGTGCTCTTAGAAACCTTAAGTGCAGCAGAAATGTTTTTGTATCCTTGGCCAGATCTGTGCCTTGCCACAATTCTGTCTCTGAGCTCTTCAGGCAGTTCCTTTGACCTCATGATTCTCATTTGCTCTGACATGCATTGTGATCTGTAAGGTCTTATATAGACAGGAGTGTGGCTTTTCTAATCAAGTCCAATCAGTTTAATCAAACACAGCTGGACTCAAATGAAGGTGTAGAACCATCTCAATGATGATCAGAAGAAATGGATAGCACCTGAGTTAAATATATGAGTGTCACAGCAAAGGGTCTGAATACTTGGGACCATGTGATATTTCAGTTTTTATTTTTTAATAAATCTGCAAAAATGTCAACAAGTCTGTGTTTTTCTGTCAGTATGGGGAGCCTTGTGTACATTCATGAGGAAAAGAAATGAACTTAAATGATTTTAGCAAATGGCTGCAATATAACAAAGAGTGAAAAATGTAAGGGGGTCTGAATACTTTCCGTACCCACTGTATAATGTGAATTATTTCTAGTTCACCTTTAACTCTTTCTGCTGCTGTAATATGTTATTTACCCTCTGGGATGAAAAAAGTAACTTATCTATTGGTCTTCCCACTTCCCCACTTCCCCACCTACCCACTTCCCCACTTCCCCACCTGCCCACTTCCCCACCTTCCCACCTATCCTGCTTCTCCACTTCCCCACCTACCCACTTCCCCACTTCCCCACCTGCCCACTTCCCCACCTTCCCACCTATCCTGCTTCTCCACTTCCCCACCTGCCCACTTCCCTGCATACACATCTACCCACCCATCTACCCACTTACCCACCTACACATCTACCCACCCATCTACCCACTTACCCACCTACATACACATCTACCCACCCATCTACCCACTTACCCACCTACATACACATCTACCCACCCATCTACCCACTTACCCACCTACATACATACACCTACTTACCTACCTTGCCACCCACCTGTCCATCTCAACCAACCTATCACAAACCGGCTATAAAATAAAAAATGCTTTAGGGCGCGTCTTTGGAAAAAACAAATGATCTTCCAGGAACCAACATTTTATTTTATAATTTTATCAGATTATTTCAGGAATAAAAAATTCAATTATTATAATTTTTTTGCTTCTTCTTTCCAAACCTTAAAAAAAACCTCCCTAAGAAGCGTCCTGAAGAAGGGATGACCCTGGGGAATAATCTGCCAAGGTGTGCTGTCTCCACTTTCTAATCCACATTAATACACACTAATGCAGGTGCGTTTGTGTGTGTGTGTGTGTGTGTGAGTGTGTGTGAGAGAGAGGTCATCAGCTCACCCACAGGGCTACAGATCTATTTGATTACCTGATGGCAAATAACGTTAACGCTCTTAAACCTCTCAGAAGGACCCATGACTCCACACACACACACACACACACACACACACACACACACACACACACACACACACAGTTCCTGTGAATATTTTTTTTTTAACGTTACAAAAATACAGTATATTGTTATTTAATAAATAATGCATGCAGCCTACATAATTTTTTAAACCGTACACATATGTTTAGACAAAACACACACACACACACACACACACACACACACACACACACACACACAGTATTAGAAAACCATATTGCTCGAAAAAGGCAATAAATTCACCATAAACACACACTGCAACTGAACCTTGCTCCCCGACTTGAACATTCAACAAGTGTGATCTCTCTCTCTCGCACAAATGCACACACACACACACACACACACACACACACACACACACACACACACACTAATAGAGCTTTGCTGCGCTTGTCCATGCAACAGTGTACTTACAGTGTCAATCAAAAAAAAAAAAAGAAAAAAAGACAGAGTCCTCCTCTTCCTTCTTTTCTGGTATCAACTCTCACCTTTTTCACTCATACACACAAACACACACACACACACACACACAAACACACGCACACATATACACACTCATCCAGAGCAAAGTGGAATACAGGAGCCGGGGTCTTTATCTGTGGAGCGCACTTTTCCCTCAGCCAATCAGAGCGTGGCACAGCAGGAAGAGCTGATTCACAAGGAGTTAATGAGATCCTACTCACTTTCTGTCTCACTCACACACACACACACACACACACACACACACACACACATCAATGCTAACTTTCGTTTTTATGGTTACAAAATATATAGAAACACTATAGACACATTATACAATATACTACACTTTATATAGCTGGCAACAAAAGTAAGTACACCCCCAGTGAACGTGTCAAAACTGTCCAAAGTGTGAAGCTCTTCCACTTCTCCATAATGACGTCACGTAGCTTCTGGATGTTAGAAACATGGAGATTCTCCAGCTTCCTCTTGAGGATCCCCCCACAGGTGCTCAATAGGGTTCAGGTTTGGAGACATACTTGGCCACTTCATCAACTTCAGCTTCCTCAGCAAGACAGTTGTCATCCTGGTGGTGTGTTTGAGGTCATTATTATGTTGGAAAACTGCTGTTCGGTCCAGTTTTCTGAAGAGAGGCATCATGTTCTCCTTCAGAATGTCACAGGACATCCATGTTTCCCTCAATAACCCAGCTCCCCAGCACCAGCAGCACTCATGCAGCCCCAGACCATGATGATACCACCACCATGTTAGGCTGTAGGCAAGACACAGTTTTCTTTGGGCGTCGCCACACATACTGGACACCATCTGCGCCAGTTTATCTTCATCAGTCTCATCAGACCAAAAAATATTAATGCAAATGGCAAAAAAAAAAAAGGATTTTAAACATAAAAAAAAAGCAAGTTCACATTTAGAATTGTTTTTACCACTTTTTATTCCTATGCATTAAAAAAAAAAAAAGTTCTTTACAATGTGATGAATTCTGATGCTGTTTAAATTTTATAATTCAATAATTTCATTAAAAAAAATTTATGATTAATAATATTTTCAATATCGAATTGCCTTATATCTTTTTTTACACTTTTATTCGAATACTGTAAGAAATTTCTCTAATTTTCCTGTTTCAGTGCAGCAGCAAGATTTTCATTTATTGGTGTTAAAAAATGAACAAGACTCTGTTCTAGTATTTGCCTGCCACCTAGTGGCCACGTCTGAGGTTTACACCGACCACATGCAACCGTTTCCAAAAGCGTTAATTAAACAATATCAATAATAAATATAGCTGCAAGCAGCGATGGCGGGCCCTCGCACATTTGTGTATCACTATACGGTGCCCTCCAGAAAACAATGCACGGTGGGCAAGTGCATCAAGTGGGTAAATATCAGTGGACTATTTTATGTTGTTACTGACCCATTTGGGGACTGTAAGTAAAAGAAACCTCACATTTTAGACAAACGGGGGCGCTAGTGGGCCACTTAAAAGACACACCCTTGTCCGACAATTTTTGGACACACTTAACAGCCGACAAATGTGATGTATGTGTCAAATTTCGAGTTAATCTAAGCATGCCAAAAGCCTTAAATATGCCTAAAATAAAATGTAAGTTTGACGCGTTGCCATGAGAACAGCGTTCGAGATAACAAAAATCACTTTGCAAATTATCATCTACAATGTCTCGCCATCATGTTGATTACGTTTGGTGGCAATCGCATGAATATCCTGGAAGGAGTATTTAAAAGTTCACCACATGCAACTGTCAAAAAATCCACCTTTTGTGACTGACACACTTCCTGGCGCCTGTTGGTGGCGCTATGTCCGAGATTCACAATAGGCACATCGATGCGATCGGAATCCTTGGCCGAACATACACACTGCGTGTCATCCGAATAAGACATTTTTTGCATCATCTACAATGTCTCGGCATCATGTTCACCACTTCTGATGTCAATCGCATGAATTCCCTAGGAGGAGTATTTAAAAGTTCACCACATGCACTTTTGAAACCATCCAAAATGGCCGACTTCCTGTTGGGCGGAGCTAATAGGTTTGATTGTGAAAGTTGTTCGGGTCGATGAGATCTATATGCCTACCAACTCTCGTTCATGTGCATACATGTTTGCCTGATCTGTGCACCAATATTTGTTTTTACATTACAGGGGGCGCTACAGAGCCCTATTGCCACGCCTATGTTCCAGCCTTTGACTGGTCCTAATGGCAGACGATTTTCACGTCTGTGCCAAATCTCCGGTGTTTTCGAGCATGTTAAGGCACACAAAGTGCATGCCAAAGGCTTAAATATGGCTGAAATAAAAGTAAAGTTTGACGCGTTGCCATGGGAACGGTGTTTGAGATATCAAAAATCCCTTCACAATTTATCATCTACAATGTCTCGGCATCATGTTGACCACGTTTGGTGTCAATCGCATAAATATCCTGGAAGGAGTATTTAAAAGTTCACCACATGCAACTGTCAAAAAATCCACCTTTTGTGACTGACACACTTCCTGGCGCCTGTTGGTGGCGCTATGTCCAAGATTCACAATAGGCACATCGATGCGATCGGAATCCTTGGCCGAACATACACACCGCGTGTCGTCCGAATAAGACATTTTTTGCTTTAGATATTAAACACTTCCTGTTCTCCGACCGCCATAAATTTGTCGCCTCGCCATGGCAGCAGCGTTCGAGATATCAAAAATCCCTTCGCAATTTAGCAAGTCCAATGTCTCGCCATCATGTTCGCCACGTTTGATGTCAATCGCATAAAATCCCTAGGAGGAGTATTTAAAAGTTCACCGCATACACTTATAAAACAAACCAAAATGGCTGACTTCCTGTTGGGCGTAGCTCATAGTTTAGAGGGCGAAAGTTGTTCGGGTCGATGAGGTCTATATGCGTACCAACTCTCGTACATGTGCGAACATAATTGCCCGATCTGTGCACGAATGTTTGTTTTTTAATTACAGGGGGCGCTACAGAGCCCCCCTGCCACGCCTGTATACCAGCCTTTGTACGGCCCTAGTGACAAAGGACTCTGACGTGTGTGCCAAATTTCAAGAGTTTTCGAGTATGTTTGTTGAATTTTTATCTGGTAAATTTAGAGAAAGTTGTCTTTTTTTTTTTTTCTCAGTTTATTAGCAAGCGTTTGCATTTATTAGTAGCATATAAATGCACAACAGAATTCTTACAACTTAGTGTGATATTACTTACAGAGAGTAAAAGTACAGATGTTTTCAAAGACTCTGGGAAAAGTTAAAGTAAAGAAGTTTGGACTCGAACATGTACTTTTGTTAAAAAGTAGCCTTTATTACTTCCTGTTTTAGCATCGTTAAGCAAAAAAAAAAAAAAAAAAAAAAGCAGTAGACTAAACCATAATGGGGAAAAATCTGTAGTTTGTTTATGTCTTCAGTCACACTTTTGTCTCATTTAATTCACTAAAAAAAGACCCAGGAAACGTTTGTGTAAGTCCGCTAGTATTAAAGTTCCTCAACAAACTAGAATTAAATGTTGACCTAGTGTTAGAAAACACCACACAATACAAAAATACATATTTTAAACCGATCTACGTTTTGTTGTAGTACCAAGCGATTTCCTGACACCTAGTGGCCAATGCTTAGATTTACACCAGGAGGGTTTTGTTCCTACCAAATAGTCGTCTATTTAAAATCAAGATTAGACAGGTGAAATCAGACAAGGCTTCTGATTGGTTGGAATGAAAACTTTACAATTTACCCTTATGCAGAGCAACGTACTATTATTTCACATCTGAGCCGTTCTGGGTTTAGTGCCTTGCTCAAGAGCAATAACAGCTTTGTGGTGATGGGATTTAAACTCACAACCTTCCAATCCAATAAGCAAAACTGAGCCACCACTTCCGTGTGATGCCAAAATTTCCTATAGACACACTGATGTGTTGGAAAATGTATTGAGTAGAACTTTTGTGTGGGGTGGTGCTGGGGGCAATACCAAGCTGTTATTTTGTCAGGTGAATCATTTTATCAAAAACGTTTGCACCATGGAACGGTAGTTCACTATTGGGTTTCGATTGGGGTTCATGGCTTCCTGAAACCTTGACGACTTCGAGTGATCGCCACACTTATTGCCGCCAGTAATCGCTGTCTGTTGGTCCACAGGACTCGATCCTCGGTCCTACACAATTAAGTGCACTTTAACAATAGATGGGGTTCTCCACAATCCGAAGCCCATGAACCTCCGTGTTCTTTGTCCTGTCAGAATCATGATAGAAATATGGTCTAATTCACCCTGAGAACATCCACCACAAATCACACGCTCATCGAAAGCAATCGCGAGTTTAACGCGAGACATCGCCGAATCCTTCGCTGCCGAATCTCGCCGCTTCCTAAGACAACACAAGCCCAGGCAAAAGTTATAGCAATGTATTAATGTTTTATTCTACTTCCAATAAACAGAATAAACCAGAGGCTTATTTGTACAAAAATACCTGAAATGTTACAGTTAGCATTTGTAAGCGATTCAGCGATTTACAAAGACCAAAGCAAAGCACAAAAAAAAAAAAAAAGTTTTTTTCTTGCTTTTTGTTTTTTAATTCCCTGAAAAAAAAAACATTTATGGATATATCTATACGTATGTACAGTTACATTATTATTTTTTTGACAGAAGCGAAGACACGTGTAGTTGTAGCTATAGGAACGGGTTTATTGCAGGTCAGAAGGTTTTTTTTTTTCTCGGATCAGATTAAGACAGAAACGATTATATACATGAAATCCAGGAAAATGGAGACAAAGATGGACGTCTGAGGCAACCTGCTGAATTTGACGCTAAAGCTAAAACCAAGACGAAGCTAATATTCGAGCGCTGTTTCGCGTCCATGTCGCCAACGCTAAAAAACTCCACATGCGTTTAAGAAAAAAAGACTAGAAAGTAGAAAGTCTAGAAAGTTCTAGAAAAGGCACCAGTTTTAAGGAACCGGGCCTCATCAGGCTCCACGTCAACCCTGAGCAAACCCAGTTACATTCAATTCTTTTAAATATTTATATATATAAAAAAAAAATAATAATTCATTCGCTGATAGACTCTAGAAACATTTCACACACACACACACACACACACACACACACACACACACACTGGAAATGATTCACAACACCCGCGTAATAAGGCTAGGCTAGCATTTCCAAACTGTGTTCCGTGGAGAAAAAAAAAAAAAAAAAGTTAGCGTGACAAAAACGTTCAGTTTCTTCTTTTTGTAATTTTTTTCTTTAGCTTAAGTTTAAACCAACAGCGTTCAAGTTTAAACCACCCTGAAATTGGAGAAACCGAATAAAACCTTATATTTACACTTTATTTAAAAAAGAAAAAAAAAAAAAAGAAAAAAAGAAATTCCCCAAAAACATTTCTTCATTTTTTTTTTTTTTAGCTAACTTGGGGAGGAAAAAAAAAAAAAACATAGTGATTGGAAACCTAAAATACAGTGTCACGAACACTCATGTCTCAAAAAGAAAAAAGAAATAATAATAATAATAATAATAACTAAAAAAAAATATCAAAAGTCAAACTGTGATACGAACACTGTCAGGGGGATCGAGTTTTTTTCTGCCTCAAACAACAGTAAAAAATACCACTTTTCCCCTCCCTTTCCTTTTCAGTGATTTCCCAATGTTTTAATTTTTTACGAAAGCTTGTTTATTCCTTTAACAACAACCAGGAGGCGCTAAAATCTTAAAATAAAATGGAGCAAAAACAGAGAAAATCCGACCAAAAATCCATTCATTTTTGACTTCACGTCACGAGTTCAAGGGTCAGTCACGAGTCACATCTGTACTGCGTCCACCTGAAATGTAAATGGTCCTCAAGGTCCTGAAATTCTTTATTAGCAATGCGAAAGATACAAAAAAAATAATAAAATGCACCTTGAGGTGGATAAGTAAAGACGGGGATCAGTTCTGAGTGTCTGATTGATTAGTGAATGTTGTGACGTCTCTAAACTCTACCAGGATCCTCCAAACAAATCAATAGCTACACTAGACCTTCTTCAAACTGTTCCACAAATCGTGTAAGAGATCCAGCATGATAATGAGCAAAGCCAGCTTCATGGAAGATGTGGAAGGATCATGAACGGCCTGCTGTAAAGCGCCGACCCTCAAATCAGTACGAGACTTTAATCACACCTTTCTTATGGATGAACGAATCTCCACAAAATATAGTGAAACAACTTCTCAGAGGAGTGGAGCTCGTACGAACAGTGAACAGACTAAATGTTCAATGGGATGAAGATTCACATGGCAGTCTGATTTCTTGGGAATCCACCAACATTTGACCATAAAGCATCATTAATATGAAACAAAACCCCTGCTGATTTAGTGGCGTTTTATTTGGCAGGATGTCGCATTTCTCGTCTCGTCTCCTTCTCAATCGTTCGGCAAAACAAAAATCCCAGCAATTCGCATGAATACAATTGTGCAAAATTCAGACAAAACCATTTGCAGTCCGTTCCGGGAATCCAGGAATCCAGGAAGCGAAATACGGTGACGACGCCGGATGCCGAAAAACGTTTGTATTTCTGAACAGGAAGGTGATGATAACAAGACCAAAACATATCGTGAAGCAATACAGCAGATTCTGGTGGAGAGCGCAAATAAAACATGGGTTTTAGTGTAACAAATTTCAACTAATACAATGAGGCTCAATAAAAAAAAACCAAAAAAAGAGAGAGAGAGAAAGTGTGGAAGAGCAGTAAAGAACAGCGCCGAGAAGTTTCAAGTTCAGATCCAGGTCAAAAATAAATAGATCCACGGAAACAACACTTAAAAATTGATTGCATCGTTTGCATTCGAAATCTGCGTATTAGTGATCGCGTAAATCCCCGTTAGCTTTATATGTTATTGAGTAAATGAATAAAGATGGCTTTTCTGTGAAAAGTCAGATAGCGTCCGTACGTCGTGCTACTACTGGATGGAGCCCCGGTTGTTTCTGGAGGCTTCACAGTGCACCGTCCTATTGATCTACCGACACACCTCTCTCACATCTCTCTATTTAAAAAATAAAAATAAAAAAATGCATCCGTTATAACGGAGCTCCCTGCAGTTTGCCATTGTTCAGGGTGATCATAGTGGTTATTTTTCCACTGATACATTGTTATTTCCCAATTTTCTTCCGCTTTGAAGCGAATGGTGGCAGTAGTGAAGCTGATCCAAGCACCCACATCAGGCTGTGTTACCCTGGACGGCCAGCAGAGGGCGCTTCCAAAGTTTTAACGATGTCTTAAGGGGTGATGGAGCATTTGGACATTAGCTGAGGATTTACAGTGAAACAGAGTCAAAACAGAGTGCAAACGGGGAACCGTGTCGAGTGGACAGTAATCCAAAGAGAGCTTATAAACTATACATATATGTGGTGTAACATTCATTTCATCCAGATGGAGAATGCAGGAGAAAGAGGCGTATCTTAGGGCGAAACGGACGCTTTCTTTCACAAACCAAGTCCAAAGTCTCCGTTCCAGTCCTGCGCTTTGGCCTCCTATCGTTCCACAGCTCCACCTACGAAGACAGGAGGACTCTCGGGTTTCTGACTACACCGTGTTTACCTCAGCTGTTTCCTGTGCTTTAAAGTCAAGCTAGATTAAGTCTTCCACTGTCTACATGTCCTAGAGGTCTCAACACAATTCCTTCCCTCGATGATGGTCTACCTTCCATCGTCCAGGAGATGTTTCCAATACAAGGATGGTCAGATCATCAAAAACGACCCCCTTCGAAAGCTTCTTGTTAGCTTGATCACAGCCCTGGGGGTGCTCGGAGATCCTCCGGAAATCGTATAGGAATGTCTGTAGAGAACTTTGTCGGTGGACACTTGCACATCATCGAACCAGGTGAAACGTCGTCTGGTTTTGCAAAGAACCCATGGTAGTCTGTTGGAGAAAAAATGGGGTGGGGTGTGGGTGATTGGGGTGGACGGGTCATAAGGCCACCATGGTGCAGGGGTGCTTAAGCTTGCAAGGCAGGACCCCTCGGTTAAGCTGGTAGAACTCCACCAGCTGGATCAGGTCCGTAAATTTGGTGGTGCCATCGTCAAGGCTGAAGAACATATGACCGTCCTCTTCACACTAAAGTCGCCAGAAAAACGACAAAAAAAGTGTCAAAATATATGAACTTTGACAGTGTATGGACAAACATGTTGGGACACCTGACGCTTCCATCCATATGAGCATTCTTCTCCAAACTGAGCGCAAACTTGAACTAGGAGGCCCAAAAAACCTGTTCCAGCATGAAATCTTTTCCAGCTCCATTAAGATCTGCTCTACATGGTGTGGAAAACCCTATTAAACAACCTTTCGGATAAATGTTTTCATGCTGGAACCTTCTACCGAATCTCCATCTCAATCTAGTAAACCATCTTTCCCAAAAGAGTAGCAGCAAATCTGGAATGGGATGTTCGCACAAAGCGGTCTGGTGTCCACAAACGATTGCCTGAAACTGAAAAGACCTTGAAGTTGTCGCATGCGCTGTATTGTGGCTTACCGGTAAAATTTGAAAGTGTTTGATCTTCTGGTGGTGACACATGGTGAGCACGAAGGCTTTTGGGTTGCTCTGGCTGTCCCTCAAGAGAAACAGTCTGAACCCCGACAAGAGAAAGACAATAAATTCAAAAGAAAAATAAAGAGATTCCTTATTTGAGGATTTCCTTCTTTTTAATTGATTTGAATAGAAATGCGATAATCTACCCGTCCACTTGTCCCTGTTGGTGCACCATCCTGTGCGACTCCTCCCTTGTGATTCGGCCGTGAAACCAAAGCTGAGTTTTGTGTATCACTGAAGGAAGAGAAAGAAAAAAAACGTTGCGGCACAGTATTTCTAAAGATAGTTTGTTCATACATTAAATAAAATGAATAAACCACTGACCTCCACTTAACGATGAGGAGTGGAGTGGACTGGGGCTCCCCAAAGGGTTCATGCGACTTCTTTTCTGTGACCAAAAAAGTTGAGATAAATTTAGATCCTGACACAAACCTGCACCGAGTCCTCTGATAAACCCCTTGATATTGATGCTCACCCTCCAGGCATGGGCCTCCTCCAGAGCGGCACTCTGAGCTTCCACAGGATTGTCGATCACCCTGCCTATTGTCCCTGAGAAATCCATGGCTACTAAAGAGTTCTCTGATACACTCCTCTGTGGGGGAGACGAAGGGAAGCAGCTTTTTAGAAATCTGGAAATCTCTGGGTCAAGGAAAAACTCTCCAAGATGAAATGAGGAAAGAACCGTGAGAGGAACCTGACTTAAAATGGAACCATCTACTACAGTGGCCTAGTATTTGGGCATAAGTGTTTCCATGTGGTATCATCCACAGCAGAAGGTGCTACATACGTTCAGAAAGCTCCGAACAGGACTTTCTTTCTAAGCAACACAGGATATTCCTTTACAAGTCCAACACCAAGCTATTAGAGAACATTGCTGAAGGAACAAGATGTCCTTCACCATCAGTCCCACTGGTACACCAAGCAAAGCCCAAGCTCATTCACAAAACTGGAATATATTATTAAAATAAGGAAGGTTCTCAAAAGTGTGGGGCGCCCCATAGTGGGGGATAAAGACATGACAGTTGGGGTGCAACGAACGGCGGGATTTATACTTTTTTTTTTTTTACCGTGTTCTTCATTAATCTTCATTAATCTTCATTAAAACTTACCATTGGAGCCGGGAAGTGCGAGAGCAACGCTTTCCTCTGCCGTGGGACTTTATAGTTCTGATAAAGTAGAATTCCGTACTGGAGGGAGAAAGAGACGAAAGGTTTGTGCTTTGTTCAATTCTTAGAGTGTCGGTGAAGTTCCGGAAGCGTAGCACGACGTACCTTAAACAATCTGAAGGCCGTCATCCAGCACGTTCTGCTCTGTTCGTCTTCCGCACACAACATCCTCAGTTCTTTCTGCTCGCTCCGGACCTTGTTGGGCTGAACAACACGAGAAATTTGTGTTAGCGATTCCAAGCTCAATAAAATGAGAAATAAACCGAAAGTGCCAGTAAAGAGCAATCATCGAAAGGGAAAGGACGCGAGACACGTTCATGTCCGGTAGCGGTGGGCTGCGGTCGTTTGCACTTATTAAGGAATTTGTTTTGGGGACAGAAGTTTCCAGTGACACATTTTTATAAAAGATAAATAAAAAAAATTAAATTAAATAAACAATTAAAAATTTATTTGCATATCCTAGTTACTAGCCATGTTATAGCACTCCCTGGAGGACAAAGGGTTAAGGACCCTGCTCAAGGGTCCCTAGAAGGCTGGCTTGGTGATACCGGGGTTTGAACCCGCAAACGCCGGATCAGTAACCCAGATTCTTAACTACCACTTAATACAAACCAAATTATATGGAAACTTGTCATTGGTTCAAATACACATTTACACAGTGGCTTTGCACGAAGCTTGATTCATAAGAGTTAACCTGTAAAAACTGCGTTGGCTCAGGTATTGGGTGCTTTCCCAAAAACACTCTAGCAAACTGACAGCAAAGAGAGAAGCCCATGCCAAGATGTTTATTTATTTTTTTAGCGCGTGACTCATATTTACAGCATGCGATGGCTTTTCCCCAAAAGGCTGATGGGAAGCGTGGCGTCATCGTACCTTTATACAAAACTCGTACTCTGTCGGCGCGTTGTGAAGCTTCTTGCCTGCGATTACGGTAAAGATGTTGCTGTCCTCGAGGTCCGCTAGTAACTGCAAATGCCTCGGCTCCTGCACAAGGTCAGATCAGTTTATAATGCTGCATAAGAAAAATAATGCTTCGTTAAAACTAAATATTTACGTCATCAGAAGGAACTGAATGGTCTGGTTTACCACAAAACATGAGTAAAAAATGGTCTGAACAAGCAAGCGAGCAGATTCAACCTCTAGGTCGTGGTTAAATTCAAGCGAATGTTCACCAAAGGTTTCAATGATAACAGGTTTTCTGATTGTCCCATTTACTGACCAATCAAATTCTAGATGGTACGGACCGATGAGGAGCGCGAAGAACGTTCATACCTTTGACGTTCCTTTCGTTGAGTAGTACAATCCTGAGCGCCTCAAAAACACATATAGCTTTTTCCACGACTTCCTGCACGTCTCTTTCACATGAAGGTAACCCTGGATTTCGGGACAGCTGCTGGAGTTTAAGAAGTTCTGGAGAATGAAGGAGGAACGAGAAGCACAGCTTGAGCACGAGGGTTTAACGGGACGAATGTAATAAGGAAGACGTGACTGGACTTCCTAGTTATACCTGCAACAGCTGAGATGGAGGAATGGTCCCGTTGCTTTCTTGACACCAGGCCACCATCTGCTCCGGAAAGAAGTTCTGTTGACAGAGCAGAGATTTTTCAGCTATACAAAAGGTGTAACAGAGAAAAAATGTAAATAAAGAAAAAACACATGATTCGAAGAGGTAACCCCAAGAGATAGGACTTTACAATGTATGGACACCAAACACAAAGTCTCACAGTAAGGTGTTTGGCCAATTAGCAAAACTCCCGTAAACTGTTCTGGAGAGAGGAGTACCATTCTTTCAAAAGGTACTTGACAAAGCAGTATGAAAACGATGGAGTGCCCCGTCGAACAGCTTTCAGTGGGGGTCAGGATTTAGGGGGGACCATAACACGGTTTGCATCAAAACACTCAGTGAGCCCTCATACCCTGTGGACGGGGCAGGATCATCCTGGAAAAGCCCACACCGATGAGCTTCATAGTGTGTCTCCTACTGAAGACCTTTTGGTATAGTGAGTTCTAAAGTTCTAAGGTACCAAAGTCTATATATTCCAGTGATTCCAGTGGTAAATCTAGACTTTTCTACCCCAAACCACAGACATTCGCAAACCAAATGCCTACTCTGAAGTGTAATATCCCTTTAGTGGTTATTGGGAAAACGCCAGGATCTCAATGATACAGTCCATGCAGGAGGTAACCATCTGTCATTTAACTGTCATACTTGCAAGACGCTTGAGAGAATTCTCCAAGGTGCAGGTGACCAGAGGGTGTTTTCTGAGTATCTCGTTGGTCAAGATGGTGGACTTCTAACCGGAAGCTCCAATTGGTGGACCCTGGATCAAGACATTTAACCTTTAACTGCTCAGTTGTATTAACTAGATAAGTAACCTTGGAAATGGGCATAATTTGGTACAGATTCTTTTTATAATAAATGGTATCTCCTTTTTGACTCAACCCAACTCCCCAGGTCCAGAAATGATAGGAATTCACAGAAGTTTCATTTGAATAAAGATTAAAATGGAGCAAGTGGCAACATGGAGCTTGAAGAGAAACTTCCAACCTTCAGGTTTGGACAAGAAGCTCTTCTTTGCAGGCATGCGTCATGATCAGATAACGTCGGTTGTGAGCAAATCAGATTTGTAGGGAGATTTGTCATCTAAAGCTCATTTTGAAGGCAGAGGCACTTTATTGATGTGCCACACATTTGCAGTAGATGCTGCCTAATTCCCATTTGAATTTACATCTACGTCGGACTCGTATGAATCCAAAAAACAATCCATTTTTATCCCTTGATGTAGCTGAGGCTGAGGAACTGTCCAAGTCAGAATTCAGGGAATCTTCCAGTCCAATCCCATGGAAAGCATACCTTCTCATATCTGCTTCATGCATTGTCTTCCTGGAACAGGTATGGGTCTCCTAATTCAAGTGTTGGGAAAATTTTAAAGACGTCTGATAAAATTGTGTCTCCAATATAAAAAAGTTTGGGGAAGCAGAAGATCTGGGTGGAAACATCTAAACTATAAGACAACGATTCTTGAAGCATAAAACATCTAAAAACAGAACATCATTCAAAATGTCAACAGTATGACTGAGCTAAGGATGAGCTTACCAGAGGATTTTTGAAGAATTCATATTTGGCATAGTTCTTTCTGAAGACAATCTTGCTCTCGCTAGTCATAGACGCCTGCACTTGAACGACAAGCTCGTGGTCTTCTAAGCATCTCTCTGTGGGCAGAAGCAGAAAGTCAAACAAGGGCTAAACTGTCCAACACGTTTCCATAATTACTTGCCGCTCCGTGGAAGTCACACCCGCGAGTAACGACAAGTGCATATTTGCGAACGAAGGCCTCGAATGTACTCATATTTGCGCTCGCCATGATATCATCGTCTGCTTGCCTTCCCCTCAGGTCAAAGCGAAAAATAAACACGCCGCTCGCGTAATGAAAAGCGAGTTTGTCTGAAAGACAGGAACCACCCCCAGCTTCCCTCCTCCTTCCTCCAGTGGAGTCTTAGCTTAGGTTTGACCTCGTATCCTCTCAACAGGCTTTAAAACAGACTTTGGACAGAGGTGGGATTAATAAAGCAGACAATATTTGGGTCCAGAACTGGAATTCTGTCCGGAAAGAATGCACCAGATTGGTGGAAAAAGGTGTCTCTCATACACCAAATCAAGCAAGTGCTTTTGTAAGCTCCAGGAAATGCTCCAATGGTACGTTATTCAGGTGTGTTATTGAGGTCCTGGCACAAGTAGAGCTCACGTACATATCATGGTCATTAAAACCAGACGTACCACCGACAGATTACCATCAGACATACGACGGACAAAAATACCACTGACAGAACTACCACCAGACGTAGCACCGACAGATTACCATCAGATGTATCACCATAAGAAATAGCACCAGACATACCACCAAAAGAAATACCACAAACAAAAATACCACAAGACATAAGAAAAAAAAAAAAAACAGACAGATTACCACCAGACGCAAGACCAAAAGATGTACCGCAAAAAGAAATATCACCAGACACACCAGCAATAACAATACCACCAGGCGTAGCACTAAAAGAAACACCACTAGACGTACCACCAACAGATTACCACCAGACGTATCACCAACAAAAATACCACAAGACATACCAAAAAATAAATACCACAGACAGATTACTACCAGGCGTACCACCAAAAGATGTACCGCAAAAGAACAGACACACCAGCAATAACAATACCACCAGACGTAGCACTAAAAGAAACACCACTAGACGTACCACCAACAGATTTCCACCAGACGTATCACCAACAAAAATACCACAGGACATACCAAAAAAATAAATACCACAGACAGATTACTACCAGACGTACCACCAAAAGATGTACCGCAAAAAGAACAGACACACCAGCAATGACAATACCACCAGACGTACCACTAAAAGAAATACCACTAGACGTACCATCAACAGATTAACACCAGATGTACCACCAAAAGAAATACCACCAGACACATCAGCAATAAAAATACCACTAGAGGTACCACCAAAAGAAATACCACCAGACATACCCCCAGACGTGGCATGTCTGGACGTACAATGTCGCTTGAACAGTACTTCAGTCTCTTGAATATTTTATTCTCCTGCCATCACAACATCCTCCACATGCCTTGTTGTCGTCTGTTACCTCGTCCTAAAGCCAATCATGAGAAATCAGGTGAATTATACCTGATGTGAAATGCGGCTCTGGTACGGTATGGCTCTATAATCCGGAGCTGGGCACTGCGGGAGGATGACGTCATGCATTCAGCACTCTTTCGGCACGGCACGATGGCGCTTGTGCTCGGAATATCAAATCAGGGAAATCTCGCAGGACGGTGACGCAAAAACAAAGAGCGTCGCTTAAACAGCAGGAAGCGATGGGAGACTTTTTAGAGTCAAATAATTAGTGAGGCGCGAGAAAGGTTCCCGACGGTCGCCGGGGTCCGAGTCCGGTCTTTTTTTTGGAATCGATTATAAACACAGACGTCAAAAAAGCATAACAGTCGTATAGAAACTGAATGAAACGACAAAAAATCTGAATAATGGAACCCAGAGAAAGTAAAAGATAGGAAGACTGAGATCCGCCCACCTTTGCAGAGCAACAGACAGACAGACCGGCAGAAAGACAGACAGACAAACCAGCAGACGAAACCTTTCCACTAGTCTAGAGCGTTTTACTTGTAACATCACCTCACTCTTACCGACGCTTACTCATGCGCAT